>NW_026266942.1:0-7500 GCF_025860055.1 Xyrauchen texanus
GTGTGTGAGTGTATATGTGTGTGAGTGTGTGTGTGTGTGTGTGTGTGTGTGTGTGTGTGTGTGAGTGTGTGTGAGTGTGTGTGTGTGTGTGTGAGTGTGTGTGAGTATGTGAGTGTGTGTGAGTGTGTGTGTGAATGTGTGTGAGTGTATATGTGTGTGTGTGTGTGTGTGTGTGTGTGTGTGTGTGTGTGTGTGTGTGTGTGTGTGTGTGTGTGTGTGAGTGTGTGTGTGTGTGTGTGTGTGTGTGTGTGTGTGTGTGAGCGTGTATTTATCACTTTGTGGGGACCAAATGTCCCCATAAGGATAGTAAAACCCGAAATGTTTGACCTTGTGGGGACATTTTGTCGGTCCCCATGAGGAAAACAGCTTATAAATCACACTAAATTATGTTTTTTGAAAATGTAAAAATGCAGAAAGTTTTCTGTGAGGGTTAGGTTTAGGGGTAGGGTTAGGTTTAGGGGATAGAATATAAAGTTTGTACAGTATAAAAACCATTATGTCTATGGAAAGTCCCCATAAAACATGGAAACACAACATGTGTGTGTGTGTGTGTGTGTGTGTGTGTGTGTGTGTGTGTGTGTGTGTGTGTGTGTGTGTGTGTGTGTGTGTCTGTGTGTGTGTCTGTGTGTGTGTGTGTGTGTGTGTGTGTGTGTGTGTGTGTGTGTGAGTGTGTGTGTGTGTGTGTGTGTGTGTGTGTGTGTGTGTGTGTGTCTGTGTGTGTGTGTGTGTGTGTGTGAGTGTGTGTGTGTGTGTGTGTGTGTGTGTGTGTGTGTGTGTGTGTGTGTGTGTGTGTGTGTGTGTGTGAGTGAGTGAGTGAGTGAGTGAGTGTGTGTGTGAGTGATGTCAATATGAAGAAACAAATCATTAACTTTTATAGATCGTTTTCAAATACAGACCGGACACTTTTTCAGATTCGTATGATCACCCAATTTGAGTAGTTAGTTTATTTTTGTTTTGTTATTTTTAAAGAAACTTTAAACTCTCTGAAGCTTCCTGTTCATTTTATTTTGTTCTTCACCTTTTGACTTCGGAAAACACATGACTGACTTTGTGTCACCTTTTATTTTTAGCTGTCATCTATAAAATATCACACTGTACAGTGAATTCCTCCAGAATCATTTGAAACATTTTAATAATCATGATTGCACAACAAGACACAATATATAAATATAAATATAAATATAATATAATAACTGCATTTGTGTGGTTTTGTTGTGCTGATTGTGTTTATAGTTTATTATTTCACCAGAATGAAGTAAATTATTACATATTCAGTCTTCATTGATTAATCTGAACTTCAGGAACCGACAATAAACATCAATAAACAATATTAAAGATTGTTTTATTCTTATTATCACTAATGACATTATTTGTCATTTACTTTCTCTTCATTGACTAATGCATCAAAATAAACATGTTTATAAAAGTGTTTAGCATTTATAAAGTGAACACTTGTAGAACTGAATCAGTCTGTAATAACACAGTTATTACACACATATAAATCAATCAGTTCAAATAAAAGCAGCAGACACAATCACATTTGATACGACACAAAGTAAAATGAAAACATGTTTTATTATTATATTTCATAAATGTTTCGCAGTTTGCACATGAACTTTACTTTCAAAACTGCTAACATGATAAACCGGTGGTGTGTGTTCTGACTCTGTTATAAAGCAGTTAACCACCATCAAACCACAAATAGAAGCCACAGGAAATGTGTGTGCCTGTCATTGTGTGTCGGGGTATGCATCACTTCCTCTCGAGAATATAAAGGAAACTTTTCTGTGAAGTTCTGCACAAGAGATAAGGATGCTCTCTACAGTGCTGGTGTAGAACCGTGTGAGGATGTGTTGGTTCATTCCAAACTTCCTCAGCCGTCTCAGGAAGAAGAGGCGCTGGTGAGCCTTCTTCACAACGGCCTCAATGTGAGTTCCTCAGTAATGTGGACACCGAGGAACTTGAAGCTGCTGACTCTCTCCACCGGTGCTCCATTAATGGTGATGGGGCTGTGTTCTCCGTCTTTCCTCCTGAAGTCCATCACAAGCTCCTTGGTCTTACTGACGCTGAGGGAGAGGTTGTGCTCCTGACACCAGTGTGTCTGAGTGTGCACCTCCTCTCTGTAGTTTCATCATTGTCAGTGATCAGACATAACACCGTCGTATCGTCAGCAAACTTAATGATGACATTGGAGCTATGTGTTGCCACACAGTCATGTGTGTACAGTGAATACAGGAGTGGGCTGAGAACACAGTCCTGTGGGGCTCCAGTGTTGAGGGTCAGTGATGAGGAGGTGTTGCTGCCCATTCGAACCACCTGACGTCTGCCTGACAGGAAATCCAGGATCCAGCTGCACAGCGAGCTGTTTAAGCCCAGAGCCCGGAGTTTCTCATCAAGCTTGGAGGACACTATGGTGTTGAATGCTGAGCTGTAGTCTACAAACAGCATTCTCACATATGTGTTCCTTTTCTCCAGGTGGGAGAGATCAGTGTGTAGTGTAGATCAATGGCATCATCAGTGGAGCGGTTGTTGGTCCAGTGAGGCGGGCAGCACAGAGCAGATGTGATCTCTGATTAGTCTCTCAAAGCATTTGCTGATGATGGGGTCAGAGCAACAGGACGTCAGTCATTTAAACAAGTGATTTTGGATTGATTTGGTACAGGCACAATGGAGGACGTTTTAAAGCATGTGGGGACTACAGACAAGGAGAGGGACGGGTTGATAATGTCTGTATAAAACACCAGCAGTTGGGTCATGTATGCTCTGATGACGTGACCCGGAATGCCGTCTGGACGTCAATATCTCTCATTGAATGACTCTCAGATTTGTGTGGATCATGAGAGACTGGAAATACAGAAAAACAGAAATATAAGGTTAAATCAGAGTTTGAATATATCTACAGTAAATCAAATGACACTTCTGTTTATGACATCATTGATAATAAAATACTCACATTCTGAAATTATATCTTTGCTGTTTCGACGCTGAAGTTTAATTGATGTTTTCTCAGTTGATTCATTAGATTGTGAGTGTTTCTGTTTGTGCTCATGATTGATCTTCTGATGATCCACATTTGATCCGTCACACATCCTCTTCATCATCTTCATCAATCTTCACTCTTATGAAACAGTAACATTGAAAGATAAACTGGTTATTGATTTATTTGTAATAGTTCTGAACACACATGAGAACTTTTACAACATAATAACAACAATTACTCAGAACAGTGTCGGTAACAACATCTGTATTTCATTTTCTTACTCTTCTTTGATTTTATAGTAAAAAGGTTTAGATATTGATCAGTTTCTCACTAACATCTATCATATCTCTTCTGAAGACATGGATTAAACCAATAGACTCTTATGGATTACTTTTATGCTGCATTTATGGGATTTTTGGGACTTCAAAGTTCTGGTCACCATTCACTTGTATTGTATGAAACTACAGAGCTGAAATATTCTCCTAATAATCTTCATTTGTGTTCTGCAGAAGAAAGAAAGTCATGTGTGAAATTAGACACATGTATGTTGGTCCTGTTAAAATGCCTTCATAGACTGATGTGCAGTCATTCATTTGTCCAGCTTTGACAGTAACTGTCTAGATTTAATTACATCTCTGTTTATTAATGCATCATCATCAAGCAGATATATTCCTCGTACTGGTCCATACTGTCGTTTACTTCACTATAATGTAAATGCATCTGTTCTGTGCTGAGACTGAACCCCAATCCACTCAACTGCACCAATCAATGAAGCAAACAACAAACTTTTACACTTGCATGATCCACTAAAAGTGTGCGAATGATTTTCACCACATCAAGTGCTCTTCATAGTGAGTAGGGTATAGGGATGATCCCTTTAACTAGAGTTCACCCATATGCAGCGATCAGCCACAACATTAAAACCACCTGCCTAATATTGTGCAGGTCCCCCTCGTGCCACCAAAACAGCATCAACCCACATCAGAACAGCATTCAGAGATGATATTCTTCATCACGATTGTACAGAGCGGTTATCTGAGTTACTGAAGACTTTATCAGCTCAAACCAGTCTGACCATTCTCTGCTGACCTCTCATCAATAAGAGATTTCCATCCACAGAACTGACAATCACTGAAAGTGTTTCATACACAGAACTGACCCTCACTGGAAGTGTTTCATACACAGAACTGACCATCACTGGAAGTGTTTCATACACAGAACTGACCCTCACTAGATGTGTTTCATACACAGAACTGACCCTCACTGGGTGTGTTTCATACACAGAACTGACCATCACTGGAAGTGTTTCATACACAGAACTGACCCTCACTGGATGTGTTTCATAAACAGAACTGACCCTCACTGGATGCGTTTCATACAAAGAACTGACCCTAAATGGATGTGTTTCATACACAGAACTGACCCTCACTGGAAGTGTTTTATACACAGAACTGACCCTCACTGGATTTGTTTCATACATAGAACTGCCAATCACTGGATGTGTTTCATACACAGAACTGACCCTCACTGGATGTGTTTCATACACAGAACTGACCCTCACTGGATGTGTTTCATACACAGAACTGACCCTCACTGGAAGTGGTTCATACACAGAACTGACAATCACTGGATGTGTTTCATACACAGAACTGACCCTCACTGCATGTGATTCATACACAGAACTGACCCTCACTGGAAGTGGTTCATACACAGAACTGCCCCTCACTGGATGTGTTTCATACACAGAACTGACCCTCACTGGAAGTGGTTCATACACAGAACTGCCCCTCACTGGATGTGTTTCATACACAGAACTGACCCTCACTGGAAGTGTTTCATACACAGAACTGACCCTCACTGGAAGGTTTTCATACACAGAACTGACCCTCACTGGAAGTGTTTCATACACAGAACTGACCCTCACTGGATTTGTTTCATACACAGAACTGACAATCACTGAAAGTGTTTCATACACAGAACTGACCCTCACTGGAAGTGTTTCATACACAGAACTGACTATCACTGGAAGTGTTTCATACACAGAACTGACCCTCACTGGATGTGTTTCATACACAGAACTGACCCTCACTGGGTGTTTCATACACAGAACTGACCATCACTGGAAGTGTTTCATACACAGAACTGACCCTCACTGGATGTGTTTCATACACAGAACTGACCCTCACTGGATTTGTTTCATACACAGAACTGACCCTCACTGGGTGTGTTTCATACACAGAACTGACCATCACTGGAAGTGGTTCATACACAGAACTGACAATCACTGGATGTGTTTCATACACAGAACTGACCCTCACTGGAAGTGTTTCATACACAGAACTGACCCTCACTGGATGTGATTCATACACAGAACTGCCCCTCACTGGATGTGATTCATACACAGAACTGACGCTCACTGGGTGTGATTCATACACAGAACTGACCCTCACTGGATGTGATTCATACACAGAACTGCCCCTCACTGGATGTGATTAATACACAGAACTGACCCTCACTGGATGTGATTCATACACAGAACTGACCCTCACTGGATGTGATTCATACACAGAACTGCCCCTCACTGGAAGTGTTTCATACACAGAACTGCCCCTCACTGGATGTGATTCATACACAGAACTGACCCTCACTGGATGTGATTCATACACAGAACTGCCCCTCACTGGATGTGCTTCATACACAGAACTGACCCTCACTGGATGTGTTTCTTACACAGAACTGCCCCTCACTGGAAGTGTTTCATACACAGAACTGACCCTCACTGGATGTGTTTCATAAACAGAACTGACCCTCACTGGATGCGTTTCATACACAGAACTGACCCTAAATGGATGCGTTTCATACACAGAACTGACCCTCACTGGAAGTGTTTCATACACAGAACTGACCCTCACTGGATGTGTTTCTTACACAGAACTGCCCCTCACTGGAAGTGTTTCATACACAGAACTGACCCTCACTGGATGTGTTTCATAAACAGAACTGACCCTCACTGGATGCGTTTCATACACAGAACTGACCCTAAATGGATGTGTTTCATACACAGAACTGACCCTCACTGGAAGTGTTTCATACACAGAACTGACCCTCACTGGATTTGTTTCATACACAGAACTGACAATCACTGGATGTGTTTCATACACAGAACTGACCCTCACTGGATGTGTTTCATACACAGAACTGCCCCTCACTGGAAGTGTTTCATACACAGAACTGACCCTCAATGGATTTGTTTCATACACAGAACTGACAATCACTGGATGTGTTTCATACACAGAACTGACAATAACTGGATGTGTTTCATACACAGAACTGACCCTCACTGGATGTGATTCATACACAGAACTGACCTTCACTGGAAGTGGTTCATACACAGAACTGCCCCTCACTGGAAGTGGTTCATACACAGAACTGCCCCTCACTGGATGTGTTTCATACACAGAACTGACCTTCACTGGAAGTGGTTCATACACAGAACTGCCCCTCACTGGAAGTGGTTCATACACAGAAATGACCCTCACTGGATGTGTTTCATACACAGAACTGACCCTCACTGGATGTGATTCATACACAGAACTGACCCTCACTGGAAGTGGTTCATACACAGAACTGCCCCTCACTGGATGTGTTTCATACACAGAACTGCCCCTCACTGGAAGTGGTTCATACACAGAACTGCCCCTCACTGGAAGTGGTTCATACACAGAAATGACCCTCACTGGATGTGTTTCATACACAGAACTGACCCTCTCTGGATGTGATTCATACACAGAACTGACCTTCACTGGAAGTGGTTCATACACAGAACTGCCCCTCACTGGAAGTGGTTCATACACAGAACTGCCCCTCACTGGATGTGTTTCATACACAGAACTGACCTTCACTGGAAGTGGTTCATACACAGAACTGCCCCTCACTGGAAGTGGTTCATACACAGAACTGCCCCTCACTGGATGTGTTTCATACACAGAACTGACCTTCACTGGAAGTGGTTCATACACAGAACTGCCCCTCACTGGAAGTGGTTCATACACAGAACTGCCCCTCACTGGAAGTGGTTCATACACAGAACTGACCTTCACTGGAAGTGGTTCATACACAGAACTGCCCCTCACTGGAAGTGTTTCATACACAGAACTGACCCTCACTGGAAGTGTTTCATACACAGATCTGCCCCTCACTGGAAGTGTTTCATACACAGAACTGACCATCACTGGATGTGTTTCATACACAGAACTGACCCTCACTGGATGTGTTTCATACACAGAACTGACCATCACTGGATGCGTTTCATACACAGAACTGACCCTCACTGGAAGTGTTTCATACACAGAACTGACCCTCACTGGAAGTGTTTCATACACAGAACTGACCATCACTGGATGTGTTTCATACACAGAACTGACCCTCACTGGAAGTGTTTCTTACACAGAACTGACCATCACTGGATGCGTTTCATACACAGAACTGACCCTCACTGGAAGTGTTTCATACACAGAACT
>NW_026266942.1:15000-16114 GCF_025860055.1 Xyrauchen texanus
CACTGAAACAGGTCAATAGTTCAAATGCTACATCAGATGTACAGACGCTGGCTGAGATTTTAGTGAAAATACGTACAGTGGATATTAAAGTCTACACACCCGTGTGAATTTGCAGGATTTTTAAATGCAAAGACAGAAATAACAACAATGTAAATGTCAGACTAAATTTCCATCTTTAATGTGATCTGTGGAAGCACCGTTTGCATTTATTACAGCAGCAAGTCTTCTACTCATTTTGCACATCTCGACTTTTCTTTGCAATAAAAACTTGTTCAAGTTCCTTCAAATTTCGAGGGATCTCCTGCAGTACAGCTCTTATTATAGGACTGGGGTCTGTGCTCTGACTGGGCCATTCCAAGACTTTGATTTTCCTTTTCTGAAGCCATGCCTTGGTCAACTTGGACGTGTGCTTTGGGTTACTGACATGTTGGAATGTGAAAGTCCTCTTCATCTTCAGCTTTCTGATAGAGGCCAGCAGGTTTTGTGCAAAATATCTTGATATTTGGAGCTTTTCATTAGCCCATCTATCTTGCCAAGAGCCCCTGACCCAGCTGAAGAGAAGCTTCCCTTAAGCATGATGCTACCACCACCATGCTTCAAAGTCGGTCCTTGGATGATGAGTTTTATTGGCTTTACATTAAATATATCTTTTGCAATTTAGGCTAAAAAATCCAACCTTTGACCTGTCAGACCATGGGCTTGGATGTTCCCTTTTGTAAGACAGGGTTTATGTCTTGCCACCCTTCCCCAAATCCCAGACCTGTGCAGAATACGAGAGATGTAGCTCCTTCAGTGTTGCTATTGGCCTCTTGCTATTCTCCCTGATAACTTTTCTCCTCGTCCTCTCATTAACTTTGGAGGGCCGTTCTGATCTTTGCAATGTCCCTGTATTGCCACATTCTCTCCACTTATTGATTCTTGAGTGCTCCATGGTACATCTAGAGCCATCAATGTTCTTTTATATCCCTCTCCTGATTGGTACTTTTCAGCAATTAACTCTCGCAGTTTCTTTGGCAACTCTTTGTGGACCATTGCTCTGCCAGTAGGATGCAACCCCAAACATTCAAGCAAATACTAAAGCAACAGCTGACTTTAATCTGGATTCAATCAGAAT
>NW_026266943.1:0-16100 GCF_025860055.1 Xyrauchen texanus
GTGAGTCAGCAGAGTGAACAGCAGTGGACTGAGCACACAGCCCTGGGGGCCCCAGTGCTCAGTGTGGTGGTGGTGGAGATGCTGTTCCCGATCCGGACTGACTGAGGTCTCCCAGTCAGGAAGTCCAGGATCCAGTTGCAGAGGGAGGTGTCCAGGCCCAGCAGGTTCAGCTTTCCAATCAGGTGCTGGGGAATGATTGTGTTGAATGCTGAGCTGAAATCTATGAACAGCATTCGAGCGTATGAGTCCTTATTGTCTAGGTGGGTGAGGGCCAGATGGAGGGTTGTGGTGATGGCATCGATCCGTTGAGCGGTTTGAGCGATATGCAAACTGCAGTGGGTCTAGTGAGGGGGCAGCTGGGTCTTAATCTGCCTCATGGCGAGCCTCTCGAAGCACTTCATGATGATGGGTGTAAGTCGCGACGGGACGGTAGTCGTTGAGGCAGGACACTGAAGACTTCTTTGGCATGGGGATGATGGTGGTGGCCTTGAAGCACGTTGGAACAACGGCTGCTCAGAGAGATGTTGAAGATGTCGGTAAGAACATCTGCTAGCTGGTCTGCACATCCTCTGAGCACTCTGCCAGGAATGTTGTCTGGTCCAGCAGCCTTCCGTGGGTTGACTCTACGTAGAGTTTTCCTCACATCTGCCGTGGTAAGACAGAGCACCTGGTCGTTGGGAGGAGGGTGGACTTCCTCGCCATCACGTCGTTCTGCACTTCAAACCCGGCGTAGAAGTCGTTCAGCGCATCTGGAAGGGAGGCATCTTTGTCACAGGCAACTGATGTTGTCCTGTAGTTGGTGATGGCCTGGATGCCCTGCCACATGCGCGCGTGTCACCGCTGTCCTGGAAGTGACTGTGGATTCTCTGGGCGTGTCGCGCTTTGCCTCTCTGATTGCCCGTGACAGTTTGGCCCTAGCTGTTCTTAGGGCTGCCTTATCGCCTGCTCTGAAGGCGGAGTCTCAGGACCTCAGCAGCGTCGCACCTCCGCGAGTCATCCACGGCTTCTGGTTGGAGCGTGTGGTGATGGTCTTGGAGAAAGTGACATCATCAATGCACTTGCTGATGTAGCTGGTCACTGATGCTGTGTATTCCTCCAAGTTGGTAGAATCGCCATATGTTGCAGCCTCCCTGAACATGTGCCAGTCAGTACACTCAAAACAGTCCTGAAGAGCAGAGATGGCTCCTGCTGGCCAGGTTTTCACCTGCTTCTGAAGCGGTTTTGTGCGTCTGACTGGCCGGTCTGTATGCTGGAATTAACATAACAGAGATGTGGTCTGAGTAGCCGAGGTGGGGGCGGGGCTCCGCCGGTGCAGCGCCTGGGATGTTTGTGTAAACAAGATCAAGCGCGTTAGCCCCTCTCGTTGCAAAGTCCACATACTGATGGAATTTAGGGAGCACTGTCTTGAGATTTGCATGGTTGAAATCTCCGGCGACAATAAACAGTCCGTCGGGGTGAGCGTTCTGCAGTTCAGCTCATAGCCCCATACAGTTCACAGAGCGCTTCCTTAGCGTTAGCGCTGGGGAATGTAAACTCGGTTATGCAAACAGTGGTGAATTCCGTGGTAGATAAAAGGTCTGCATCTAACAGTCACAAGCTCCAACAGCGATGAACAGTAACTAGAGACTAGCATAGAGTTCTTGCACCATTCCGTGTTGATGTAAAACACAAGCCACCACCGCGAGTCTTACCGCAGAGAGCTGTATTTCTGTCGGCACGAAGCGAGGCGAGCCCGTCTAGCTGAATGGCGGCATCCGGAACTCTGTCGCTGAGCCACGTCTCCGTGAAAACAAAGACGCAGCAGTTTCTAAACTCACGCTGCGTAGCCTGCTGGAGTCGGATATAGTCCAGTTTATTGTCCAGGGAGCAAACATTTGAGAGCAGGATAGGCGGGAGAGCCGGCCGGCTAGGGTTTGTTTTAGCCTAGCATGGACCCCGCCCTCTTTCCGCTTCGCTTTCTGCACACCGCTACGACGTCCTCTCCCGGCCACGGCATCAGGCGACGCCGAGGGCTGGAGGCCTGGTCTCCGCAGCAAGCCGAATACGCGTAGCGTCTCCTGCAGGTCATCATGCAGCTTGGTTTTTGCATGAGTCTTATATTTGAGTAGTGTCTGGCGATGGTAGACACGAACACTGGTTGCTCCGATGTCCATGTGTTGCAAAAGTCGGGCTTTTTTAACAAAAATAGCACCATTGTGGATCCGGAGTGGCCGCTGCGTGCTACCGCGCCGCCATCTTGGATCAAAAAAAGGATAGATGGATAGATGGATAGATAGATGGACATACAGACAGATAAATAGATAAATAGATATTGACCCTCAGATAGATAGATAGAGATACAGAGATAGATAGATAGATAGATAGATAGATAGATAGATAGATAGATAGACAGACCCTCAGATAGATAGAGAGAGAGTGAGAGAGAGAGAGAGAGAGAGGTAGATAGATAGAGAGATAGATCGATAGATAGACATTGACCCTCAGATAGATAGATAGACAACAGACAGACAGAGATAGATAGATAGATAGATAGATAGATAGATATTGACCCTCAGATAGATAGATAGATAGATAGATAGATAGATAGATAGATAGATAGATAGATAGATAGATAGATAGATAGATAGATAGATTGATTCTTGCTACCCTGTGTCCCATGAACAAAGCCATTAGTCTTTATGTTGTTCTGTTGCAGAGATATGTGATTTGTTACTTGGTTGCTAGGGTAACCCCATCTGGTTGCTAGGCAGTTACCATAGTGATACTTATCAAGTCTTCTTGCCATCCTGATTGAAATAAATCAACCCAGAAGTCTCTACGATTTTCTGGTGCAGAGATATGTGATTTGTTACTCGGTTGCTAGGGTAACCCAATGTGGTTGCTAGGCAGATACCATAGTGATACTTATCAAGTCTCCTTTACATCCTGATTGAAATAAATCAACCCAGAAGTCTCTACGATTTTCTGGTACAGAGATATGTGATTTGTTACTCGTTTGCTAGGGTAACCCCATCTGGTTGTTAGGCAGCCACCATAGTGATACTTATCAAGTCTTCTTGCCATCCTGATTGAAATAAACCAACCCAGAAGTCTCTACAATTTTCTGTTGCAGAGATATGTGATTTGTTACTCGGTTGCTAGGGTAACCCCATCTGGTTGCTAGGCAGTTACCATAGTGATACTTATCAAGTCTCCTTGCCATCCCGATTGAAATAAATCAACCTAGAAGTCTGTACGATTTTCTGTTGCAGAGATATGTGATTTGTTACTCGGTTGCTAGGGTAACCCCATCTGGTTGTTAGGCAGATACCAAGGTGATACTTATCAAGTCTTCTTGCCATCCTGATTGAAATAAACCAACCCAGAAGTCTCTACGATTTTCTGTTGCAGAGATATGTGATTTGTTACTTGGTTGCTAGGGTAACCCAATGTGGTTGCTAGGCAGTTACCATAGTGATACTTATCAAGTCTCCTTTACATCCTGATTGAAATAAATCAACCCAGAAGTCTCTACGATTTTCTGGTGCAGAGATATGTGATTTGTTACTCGGTTGCTAAGGTAACCCCATCTGGTTGCTAGGCAGTTACCATAGTTATAATTATCAACTCTCCTTGCCATCCTGATTGAAATAAATCAACCCAGAAGTCTGTATGATTTTCTGGTGCAGAGATATGTGATTTGTTACTCAGTTGCTAGGGTAACCTCATGTGGTTGCTAGGCAGTTACCAAGGTGATACTTAATGAGGCTCCTTGCTATCCTAAGTGAAATAAGTCAACCCGGAAGTCTCTATGACATTCTGATCCTGAGATACCCATCTTAGTGGTTTTGAATGGAAGTCAAAGGGATTTAGTTGCTAGGGTCATCTAAATGGTTGCTAGGGCGTGGCTTAGTAGTTTCCATGATGATACTTAAAGACTGACTGCTCAACCAATTCAAGCAAGCCAACTCTCATGTCTGTAGGACATTCCGATCAGGTGATATCCATCTAAGCAATTTTGAATGGCACTCAATGGGTTCTGGTTGCTAGGTTTGGTTGCTAGGTTGCACTAAATGACAGACAGACAGACAGACACACAGATAGACAGATATGACAGAGAGAGGGAGGAAAAAGGATGAATAGAAAGAAATAGATACAGATAGATATATAAACATTGTATTGACAGCAATATTGTAAAAACAGTTTTTTAAATAAAGTTTATTGAATTTTGACAGTTGGTGTTGGCTCATCTGAAAATTCCGTCAATGTAAGTGAATGGGATTTTTCCCGAGTTTGATCATCATTTTTAGGAAAACCGTAAGTCCGATCAGTTAGAAAAGATATAGCAACTCGAGTCAGAACAGTTTGAGTGTCTGAGCCGAGTTTGGAGTATGTGGAGTTAAAGCTCTAGGAGGAGTTAGATATAGAAATTTCTGAGTAAGAAGAATAATAACTAGATTAAAAAGTTTGAGTACAAACTTTAAGTTGGCTTGTGAAAGTTTGGACCAGAAAGTTTGAAGTTTAAAGTAGTTTGAAGTTTAAATTACTTTAAATTAGTTTATAGTTTAAAGTAGTTTATAGTTTAAAGTAGTTTGAAGTTTAAAGTAGTTTAAATGAGTTTAAAGTAGTTTATAGTTTAAAGTAGTTTATAGTTTAAAGTAGTTTGAAGTTTAAAGTAGTTTGAAGTTTAAAGTAGTTTGTAGTTTAAAGTTTAACTTAGTTGCTAGATAGATAGATAGATAGATAGATAGATAGATAGATAGATAGATGGATAGATAGATAAATAGATGGACATACAGACAGATAGACAGATAGATAGATAAATAGATATTGACCCTCAGATAGATAGAGATACAGAGATAGATAGATAGACCCTCAGATAGATAGATAGATAGATAGATAGAGAGAGAGAGAGATAGATCGATAGATAGATAGATAGACATTGACCCTCAAATAGATAGATAGACAACAGACAGACAGAGAGACAGATAGATAGATAGATAGATAGATAGATAGATAGATAGATAGATAGATAGATAGATAGAGAGATAGATATTGACCCTCCGATAGATAGATAGATAGATTGATCCTTGCTACCCTGAGTCCCATGAACAAAGCCAGAAGTCTTTATGTTGTTCTGTTGCAGAGATATGCGATTTGTTACTCGGTTGCTAGGGTAACCCCATCTGGTTGCTAGGCAGTTAGCATAGTGATACTTATCAAGTCTTCTTGCCATCCTGTTTGAAATAAATCAACCCAGAAGTCTCTACGATTTTCTGTTGCAGAGATATGTGATTTGTTACTCGGTTGCTAGGGTAACCCCATCTGGTTGCTAAGCAGTTACCATAGTGATACTTGTCAAGTCTTCTTGCCATCCTGATTGAAATAAACCAACCCAGAAGTCTCTACGATTTCCTGGTGCAGAGATATGTGATTTGTTACTTCGATTGCTAGGGTAACCCAATGTGGTTGCTAGGCAGTTACCATAGTTATACTTATCAACTCTCCTTGCCATCCTGATTGAAATAAATCAACCTAGAAGTCTCTACGACTTTCTGTTGCAGAGATATGTGAATTGTTACTCGGTTGCTAGGGTAACCCCATCTGGTTGCTAGGCAGTTACCATACTGATACTTATCAAGTCTTCTTGCCATCCTGTTTGAAATAAATCAACCCAGAAGTCTCTACGATTTTCTGTTGCAGAGATATGTGATTTGTTACTCGGTTGCTAGGGTAACCCCATCTGGTTGTTAGGCAGTCACCATAGTGATACTTATCAAGTCTTCTTGCCATCCTGATTGAAATAAACCAACCCAGAAGTCTCTACGATTTTCTGTTGCAGAGATATGTGATTTGTTACTCGGTTGCTAGGGTAACCCAATGTGGTTGCTAGGCAGTTACCATAGTTATACTTATCAACTCTCCTTGCCATCCTGATTGAAATAAATCAACCTAGAAGTCTCTACGACTTTCTGTTGCAGAGATATGTGATTTGTTACTCGGTTGCTAGGGTAACCCAATGTGGTTGCTAGGCAGTTACCATAGTGATAATTATCAAGTCTTCTTGCCATCCTGTTTGAAATAAATCAACCCAGAAGTCTCTACGATTTTCTGTTGCAGAGATATGTGATTTGTTACTCGGTTGCTAGGGTAACCCCATCTGGTTGTTAGGCAGTCACCATAGTGATACTTATCAAGTCTTCTTGCCATCCTGATTGAAATAAACCAACCCAGAAGTCTCTATGACTTTCTGTTGCAGAGATATGTGATTTGTTACTCGGTTGCTAGGGTAACCCAATGTGGTTGCTAGGCAGTTACCATAGTGATACTTTTCAAGTCTTCTTGCCATCCTGTTTGAAATAAATCAACCCAGAAGTCTCTACGATTTTCTGTTGCAGAGATATGTGATTTGTTACTCAGTTGCTAGGGTAACTCCATCTGGTTGTTAGGCAGTCACCATAGTGATACTTATCAAGTCTTCTTGACATCCTGATTGAAATAAACCAACCCAGAAGTCACTACGATTTTCTGGTCCAGAGATATGTGATTTGTTACTCGGTTGCTAGGGTAACCCCATCTGGTTGCTAGGCAGTTACCATAGTGATACTAATGAAGTCTCCTTGCCATCCTGATTGAAATAAGTCAATCCGGAAGTCTCTACGTTTTTCTGATGCAGAGATATGTGATTTGTTACTTGGTTGCTAAGGTAACCCCATGTGGTTGCTAGGCAGTTACCATAGTGATACTTATCAAGTCTCCTTGCCATCCTGATTGAAATAAATCAACCCAGAAGTCTCTCTGATTTTCTGGTGCAGAGATATAGTTATTGATAAACGGTTGCTAGGGTACTCTGTTTAGTTGCTAGGGAGTGGCTTGACAGCTGCCAATCATGAAACTCCAAAGGCTGCTTGTCAGTATGAATGATATAAACCAACTCCCATGCCTCTGTGACATTCAGAATGGAAGATATCTCTCTATGGATTTTGGTTGTTAAGGTGCTCGACAGTGGTTGCTAGGGAGGGGCTAGGAAGTGTTGAGGTGATTCATGATTGGCTGTTTGCTGCCCTGAGTCAAACGAGACCACCCTTGTGTTTCTATGACACTTCTATCCGGAGATATCCCTTTGATGTCTTTCATTAGAAGTCTATGGGAGTTGTTGCTAAGGTGCTTTAAATTGTTGCTAGGGCGTGGCTTGATAGCTTCACAATGATCCAGAGAGACTGATTGGTCGTCTGAGTAAAATGAACCCGCCCCCTTGTCTCTATGACACTGTGATCCAGAGCTATGTTCAATACAAATCCCTATGCAATGAGGGAGAGAGAGAGGGAGAGATGCAGGGCTGACAGGCCCTTTTTGTCTGTGTGTGTGAAAATGTCAGTTGGGATTTAAATTTCTGAACATTCCGCAATGTTAAGTCAATGGGAGTTTTTCCGAGTTTGATCGTCATTTTTAGGAAAACCGTAAGTCCGATCAGTTAGAAAAGATATAGCAACTCGAGTCAGAACAGTTTGAGTGTCTGAGCCGAGTTTGGAGTATGTGGAGTTAAAGCTCTAGGAGGAGTTAGATATAGAAATTTCACCGCTAAGAAGAATAAGCGGAACTAGATTAAAAGTTTGAGAACAAACTTTAAGTTGGCTTGTGAAAGTTTGGACCAGAAAGTCTGAAGAAGTTTAAAGTAGTTTGAAGTTTAAATTAGTTTAAAGTAGTTTATAGTTTAAAGTAGTTTGAAGTTTAAATGAGTTTAAATGAGTTTAAAGTAGTTTATAGTTTAAAGTAGTTTATAGTTTAAATGAGTTTAAAGTTTAAATTAGTTGCTAGATAGATAGATAGATAGATAGACACTCAGATAGATAGATAGAGATAGATAGATATTTACCCTCAGATAGATAGATAGATAGATATTGACCCTCAAATAGATAGATAGATAGATAGATATTGACCCTCAAATAGATAGATAGATAGATATTGACCCTCAGATAGATAGATAGATAGATAGACAGACAGATAGATGCTAGCACGTTTTTAGCATTTTTTAGTACTTCACTAGGTGATGCTATCATGTGTTAGCGTAATGCTAGCACGTTTTTAGCATCTTTTAGCACTTTGCTTGGCGATGCTAACATGTGTTAGCATGATGCTAGCACGTTTTTAGCATGTTTTAACACTTCGCTAGGCGATGCTAGCATGTGTTAGCATGATGCTTAGCATGTTTTTAGCATGTTTTTGCACTTCGCTAGGCGATGTTAACATGTGTTAGCATGATGCTAACACATTTTTAGCATGTTTTAACACTTCGCTAGGCGATGTTAGCATGTGTTAGCATGATGCTAGCACGTTATTAGCATTTTTTAGCACTTTGCTAGGCGATGATAGCATGTGTTAGCATGACGCTAAGACGTTTTTAGCATGTCTTAGCACTCGCTAGGCGATGCTAACATGTGTTAGCATGATTTTAGCACATTTTTAGCATTTTTTAGCACTTCGCTAGGCGATGTTAGCATGTGTTAGCATGATGCTTAGCATGTTTTTAGCATGTCTTAGCGACTTCGGCTAGGCGATGCTAGCAAGTGTTAGCATGATGCTAGCACGCTTTTAGCATGTCTTAACACTTCGCTAGGCGATGCTAACATGTGTTAACATGATTCTAGCACATTTTTGCATTTTTAGCACTCGCTAGGCGATGCTAGCATGTGTTAGCATGATGCTAGCACGCTTTTAGCATGTTTTAAGCACTTCGCTAGGCGATGCTAAGCATGTGTTAGCATGATGCTAGCATGTTTTTAGCATTTTTAGCACTTCGCTAGGTGATTTTAGCATGTGTTAACATGATGCTAGTACGTTTTTAGCATGTTTTAACACTTCGCTAGGCAATGCTAAGCATTTGTTAGCTTGATGCTATCACGTTTTTAGCATTGTTTAGCACTTCGCTAGGTGATGCTAGCATGTGTTAGCATGATGCTAGCACGTTTTTAGCATGTTTTAGCACTTCGCTAGGCGATTTTAACATGATGCTAGCACATTTTTAGCCTTTTTAGCACTTCATGAGTCAATGCTAACATGTGTTAGCATGATGCTAGCATGTTTTTAGCATGTTTTAGCGTGTGGCTATGAAGATTTTAGGTCATTACTTTTTGGCTGCTTGATAAAAGAAATCGTCTGAGGGAGAGAGAGAGGAGAGACACAGGGCTGACAGGCCCTTTTTGTCTGTGTGTGTGAAAATGTCAGTTGAGATTTAAATTTCTGAACATTCCGCAATGTTAAGTCAATGGGAGTTTTTCCGAGTTTGATCGTCATTTTTAGGAAAACCGTAAGTCCGATCAGTTAGAAAAGATATAGCAACTCGAGTCAGACCAGTTTGAGTGTCTGTGCCGAGTTTGGAGTATGTGGAGTTAAAGCTCTAGGAGGAGTAGCGATAGAAATTTCACCGCTAAGAAGAATAATAATAATAATAAGTTTAAATAGGATTTCAGTAAGTTGGCTCTCACAAGCCAACTTAATAATAATAAGTTTAAGTAGGATTTCAGTAAGTTGGCTCTCACAAGCCAACTTAATAAATAGATGGGTACATTTCCTGAAGAAAATGTGAGTGGTGCTTGCCGTGGCAAAACTCGTCAAACAGCATGTTATAACTTGAAAAGAGCAAAAATTATGGTCGTAAAAAAATCAACCCGGAAGTCTGTACGATTTTCTGGTGCAGAAATATGCGATTTGTTACTCGGTTGCTAGGGTACGCCTGTGTGGTTGCTATGCAGTTACCAAGGTGATACAATACATGGCTCCTTTCCATCCTGAGTGAAATAAGTCAACCCGGAAGTCTGTAGTGTTTTCTGGTGCAGAGATAAGTGATTTGTTGCTCGGTTGCTAGGGTAACCCCATCTGGTTGCTAGGCAGTTACCGTAGTGATAGTAATGAAGTGTCCTTGCCGTCCTGGTTGAAATAAATCAACCCGGAAGTCTGTACGATTTTCTGGTGCAGAAATATGTGATTTGTTACTCGGTTGCTAGGGTACTCTGTTTAGTTACTAGGGAGTGGCTTGGCAGCTGCCAATCATGAATCTCCAAAGGCTGCTTGTCAGTATGAATGATATAAACCAACTCCCATGCCTCTGTGACATTGAGAATGGAAGATATCCCTCTATGGATTTTGGTTGCTAAGGTGCTCGACAATGGTTGCTAGGGAGGGGCTAGGAAGTGTTGAGGTGATTCATGATTGGCTGTTTGTTGTCCCGAGTAAAACTAGACCACCCTTGTGTTTCTATGACACTTCCATCTGGCGATATCCCTTTGATGTATTTCATTAGAAGTCTATGGGACTTGTTGCTAAGGTGCTTTAAATTGTTGCTAGGGTGTGGCTTGATAGCTTCACAATGATCCCGAGAGACTGATTGGTCGTCTGAGTAAAATGAGCCCTCCCCCTTGTCTCTATGACACTGTGATCCAGAGCTATGTTCAATACAAAATTCCTATGCCATTTCATTTCATGGGCCGTCCTACACCATTGTAAGTCAATGGGGGCAACTTTGGGCAGCTCCTGCCCCCCAGGGGTGCAACTTTTACCCCATATTGAGGTATGCTCTTACAGAGCCTGCCAGCCTCTTCAAATGTGGCTAATGACAAGTTTCTGCGAAATCCTCGCTCGGAGCTGTGACGCGTCAAAGTTTGTCGCAATGTTGTCTATGGGATTTTTCGGCCGCTTTTTTGCCCCTGGGGCAAATACCATACCCCCGATCGCTTTTAAAAGTCATAGCACACGTGTCCTCAATAGGCCGTTCTATTTGACACCTCATTCATGGGTCTACGCCAAACGGTGCGGGACGAGTTAGGTGCTGAACTTTTGTACGGAGATATAATAATAATAACTAGATAGGTACATTTCCTGAAGAAAATGTGAGTGGTGCTTGCCGTGGCAAAACTCGTCAAATAGCATTTTATAATTGCTGAGATATGTTTTTTTACTCGGTTGCTAGGATACCCCCATCTGGTTGCTAGGCAGTTACCATAGTGATATTTATCAAGTCTCCTTGCTATCCTGAGTAAAATCAGTCAACCAGGAAGTCTCTATGATGTTCTGATCCAGAGATATTTGATTTGTTATTTGGTTGCTAGGGTAACCCCTCCTTGTTGCTAGGCAGTTACCATAGTGATTCTAATCAAGTGTCTTTGCCATCCTGATTGAAATAAACCAACCCAGATGTCTGTACGATTTTCTGGTGCAGAAATATGTGATTTGTTACTCGGTTGCTAGGGTAACCCCATCTGGTTGCTAGGCAGTTAACATAGTGATAGTAATCAAGTCTCCTTGCCATCCTGAGTGAAATAAGTCAACCTTGAAGTCTCTACTGTTTTCTGGTGCAAAGATATGTTATTTGTTACTCGGTTGCTAGGGTAACCCCATCTGGTTGCTAGGCAGTTACCATAGTGATACTAATGAAGTGTCCTTGCCATCCTGATTGAAATAAGTCAACCCGGAAGTCTGTACTATTTTCTGGTGCAGCGATATGTGATTTGTTACTCGGTTGCTAGGGTAACCCCATCTAGTTGCTAGGCAGTTACCATATTGATAGTAATCAAGTGTCCTTGCCATCCTGAGTGAAATAAATCAACCCAGAAGTCTGTACTATTTTCTGGTGCAGAGATATGTGATTTGTTACTCGGTTGCTAGGGTAACCCCATCTGGTTGCTAGGCAGTTACCATAGTGATACTAATCAAGTCTCCTTGCCATCCTGATTGAAATAAGTCAACCCGGAAGTCTCTACGTTTTTCTGATGCAGAGATATGTGATTTGTTACTCGGTTGCTAGGGTAACCCCATCTGGTTGCTAGACAGTTACCATAGTGATACTAATCAAGTCTCCTTGCCATCCTGATTGAAATAAGTCAACCCGGAAGTCTCTACGTTTTTCTGATGCAGAGATATGTGATTTGTTACTCTGTTGCTAGGGTAACCCCATGTGGTTGCTAGGCAGTTACTATAGTGATACTTATCAAGTCTCCTTGCCATCCTGATTGAAATAAATCAACCCAGAAGTCTCTCTGATTTTCTGGTGCAGAGATATAGTTATTGCTAAACGGTTGCTAGGGTACTCTGTTTAGTTGCTAGGGAGTGGCTTGGCAGCTGCCAATCATGAAACTCCAAAGGCTGCTTGTCAGTATGAATGATATAAACCAACTCCCATGCCTCTGTGACATTGAGAATGGAAGATATCCCTCTATGGATTTTGGTTGATAAGGTGCTCGACAATGGTTGCTAGGGAGGGGCTAGGAAGTGTTGAGGTGATTCATGATTGGCTGTTTGTTGTCCCGAGTAAAACGAGACCACCCTTGTGTTTCTATGACACTTCTATCCGGAGATATCCCTTTGATGTCTTTCATTAGAAGTCTATAGGACTTGTTGCTAAGGTGCTTTAAATTGTTGCTAGGGCGTGGCTTGATAGCTTCACAATGATCGCGAGAGACTGATTGGTCGTCTGCGTGAAATGAGCCTGCCCCTTGTCTCTATGACACTGTGATCCAGAGCTATGTTCAATACAATATCCCTATGCAATGTCATTTCATGGGCCGTCCTACACCATTGTAAGTCAATGGGGCAACTTTAGGCAGCTCCTGCCCCCAGGGGTGCAACTTTTACCCAATATTGAGGTATGCTCTTACAGAGGCTGCCAGCCTCTTCAAATGTGGCAAATCACACGCTTTCTGCGAAATTCTCGCTCGGAGCTGTGACTCGTCAAAGTTTGTCGCAATGTTAAGTCTATGGGATTTTTTCGGCCGCTTTTTTGCCCCTGGGGCAAATACCGTACCCCTATCAGCTATAAAAGTCATTCCACACCTCTCCTCAATAGGCCGCATAATTTGACGCCTCACTCAGGGGTGTGTGACAAAAGCTGCGGGACAAGTTACGCGCCGAACTTTTGTGTGGAGAATTATTATTATTATTATTATTATTATTATTATAACTAGAATGTACATTTCCTGAAGAAAATGTGAGTGGTGCTTGTCATGGCAAAACTCGTCAAATAGCATTTTATAACTGCTGAGATATGTTTTTTTTTACTCGGTTGCTAGGGTACCCCCATCTGGTTGCTAGGCAGTTACCATAGTGATATTTATCAAGTCTCCTTGCTATCCTGAGTAAAATCAGTCAACCAGGAAGTCTCTACGATGTTCTGATCCAGAGATATGTGATTTGTTATTTGGTTGCTAGGGTAACCCCTCCTTGTTGCTAGGCAGTTACCATAGTGATTATAATCAAGTGTCTTTGCCATCCTGATTGAAATAAACCAACCCAGAAGTCTGTACGATTTTCTGGTGCAGAAATATGTGATTTGTTACTCGGTTGCTAGGGTAACCCCATCTGGTTGCTAGGCAGTTAACATAGTGATAGTAATCAAGTCTCCTTGCCATCCTGAGTGAAATAAGTCAACCTTGAAGTCTGTACTGTTTTCTGGTGCAAAGATATGTGATTTGTTACTCGGTTGCTAGGGTAACCCCATCTGGTTGCTAGGCAGTTACCATAGTGATACTAATGAAGTCTCCTTGCCATCCTGATTGAAATAAGTCAACCGGAAGTCTGTACTATTTTCTGGTGCAGAGATATGTGATTTGTTACTCGGTTGCTAGGGTAACCCCATCTAGTTGCTAGGCAGTTACCATATTGATAGTAATCAAGTGTCCTTGCCATCTTGAGTGAAATAAATCAACCCAGAAGTCTGTACTATTTTCTGGTGCAGAGATATGTGATTTGTTACTCGGTTGCTAGGGTAACCCCATCTGGTTGCTAGGCAGTTACCATAGTGATACTAATCAAGTCTCCTTGCCATCCTGATTGAAATAAGTCAACCCGGAAGTCTCTACGTTTTTCTGATGCAGAGATATGTGATTTGTTACTCTGTTGCTAGGGTAACCCCATGTGGTTGCTAGGCAGTTACCATAGTGATACTTATCAAGTGTCCTTGCCATCCTGATTGGAATAAATCAACCCAGAAGTCTCTCTGATTTTCTGGTGCAGAGATATAGTTGTAGCTAAACGGTTGCTAGGGTACTCTGTTTAGTTGCTAGGGAGTGGCTTGGCAGCTGCCAAACATAAATCTCCAAAGGCTGCTTGTCAGTATGAATTATATAAACCAACTCCCATGCCTCTGTGACATTGAGAATGGAAGATATCCCTCTATGGATTTTGGTTGCTAAGGTGCTCGACAATGGTTGCTAGGGAGGGGCTAGGAAGTGTTGAGGTGATTCATGATTGGCTGTTTGCTGCCCCGAGTCAAACGAGACCACCCTTGTGTTTCTATGACACTTCTATCCGGAGATATCCCTTTGATGTCTTTCATTAGAAGTGTATGGGACTTGTTGCTAAGGTGCTCTAAATTGTTGCTAGGGCGTGGCTTGATAGATTGAAAATGATCCTGAGAGACTGATTGGTCGTCTGAGTAAAATGAGCCCGCCCTCTCGTCTCTATGACACTGCGATCCAGAGCTATGTTCAATACAAAATTCCTATGCCATTTCATTTCATGGGCCGTCCTACACCATTATAAGTCAATTGGGACATTTTTGGGCAGCTCCTGCCCCCTAGGGGTGCAACTTTTACCACATATTGAGGTATGCTCTTACAGAGCCTGCCAGCCTCTTCAAATGTAGCAAATCACACGTTTCTGTGAAATCCTCGATCGGAGCTGTGACGCGTCAAAGTTTGTCGCAATGTTAAGTCTATGGGATTTTTCGGCCGCTTTTTTGCCCCTGGGGCAAATACCATACCCCCGATCGCTTATAAAAGTCATAGCACACATGTCATCAATAGGCCGTTCGATTTGACACCTCATTCATGGGTCTACGCCAAACGGTGCGGGACGAGTTAGGTGCCGAAATTTTGTACGGAGATATAAAAATAAAAATAAAAATAAAAACTAGAAAAAAAAGTTCGTCGAGACAAACTTTAAGTTGGCTTGTGAAAGTTTGGACCAGAAAGTTTGAAGAAGTTTAAAGTAGTTTGAATTTTAAATTTGTTTATAGTTTAAATTAGTTTGAAGTTTAAATTAGTTTGTCGTTTACATTAGTTTGAAGTTTAAATTAGTTTAAAGTAGTTTATAGTTTAAAGTAGTTTATAGTTTAAATTAGTTTAGTTTAAATTAGTTTAAAGTTGTTTAAAGTTTAACTTAGTTGCTAGATAGATAGATAGATAGATAGACAGACAGACACTCAGATAGATAGAGAGATAGATAGATAGATATTTACCCTCAGATAGATAGATAGATAGATAGATAGATAGATAGATAGATAGATAGATAGACATTGACCCTCAGATAGATAGATAGACAACAGACAGACAGAGAGACAGATAGATAGATATTGACCCTCACATAGATAGATGGATGGATGGATGGATAGATGGATGGATGGATGGATGGATGGATGGATGGATTGATTGATTGATTGATCCTTGCTACCCTGAGTCCCATGAACAAAGCCAGAAGTCTTTATGTTGTTCTGTTGCAGAGATATGTGATTTGTTACTCGGTTGCTAGGGTAACCCCATATGGTTGCTAGGCAGTTACCATAGTGATATTTATCAAGTCTCCTTGACATCCTGATTGAAATAAATCAACCCAGAAGTCTCTACGATTATCTGGTGCAGAGATATGTGATTTGTTACTTGGTTGCTAGGGTAACCACATCTGGTTGCTAGGCAGTTACCATAGTGATACTAATGAAGTCTCTTTGCCATCCTGATTGAAATAAGTCAATCCGGAAGTCTCTACGTTTTTCTGATGCAGAGATATGTGATTTGTTACTCGGTTGCTAAGGTAACCCCATGTGGTTGCTAGGCAGTTACCATAGTGATACTTATCAAGTCTCCTTGCCATCCTGATTGAAATAAATCAACCCAGAAGTCTCTCTGATTTTCTGGTGCAGAGATATGTGATTTGTTACTCGGTTGCTAGGGTAACCCCATGTGGTTGCTAGGCAGTTACCATAGTGATACTAATGAAGTCTCTTTGCCATCCTGATTGAAATAAGTCAATCCGGAAGTCTCTACGTATTTCTGATGCAGAGATATGTGATTTGTTACTCGGTTGCTAAGGTAACCCCATGTGGTTGCTAGGCAGTTACCATAGTGATACTTATC
>NW_026266944.1:0-16008 GCF_025860055.1 Xyrauchen texanus
TTAGGATTTTTATTAGGGGTTCAAGCCTGAAGGGTTAGAAACATATTGTTTTTGTTAGGATATGTATTATTATTATTATTAGGGGTTCAAGCCCAAAGGGCTAGTGTCACGATTCCCTTGTTGTCTGCCCCGTGTTTCACTTGTCTGTCTAAAAACTACACTTCCCACAATTCCCTGATCTCATCACTGCCATCTTTGCATCATTGTTCTCACCTGTGTCTCGTTTTGTCATCATCATGTCTCCTGTATATTTAAACCCTGTTGTTTCTTCATTCCCCTGTCGACTGTTGATGTGTATGGATGTTTGTTCTTCGCCCTGTTCAACCTGTTCTCCCCGTTCGTGGTCCCTTGATGTTTTTGTGCTTTTATTTTTATTTTCCCATCGTGGATGTTTCGTTTGTTCCTGTTTTGTCTGTTTTCACGTTCAATAAAAAAACCAACTGCATTTAGATCCTCACCCTCATCTGCCTTTACCTACTCATCGTAACAGAACAGTCGATCAACAATGGATCTAGCAGGGTTTCTCATGGAGCTGACACAGGCGGACTTGTCTGTCCGGGAGTTCTCCCACTTCTTCACCAGCGTGGCCAGTTACACCGGCTGGGATAACCACACTCTGAAGGTGGCGTACCGGTTCGGTGTTCCCAAACACCGGTGGTGGGAACTGCCGGAGACCGGAGACTGCACCTGGCGGGAGTATGTGGGACTCATCGTGGAGGAGTTCGCTGCCGGGGAGCCACCACTCCTGATCTCGGCTCCCGCCTCTGGGCTTTCCTCGGCAGCCACGGTGAGTGAGCCAACCCCCACGCCTGCCGTGGTCAACGAACCAGCGCTGCCAACTTCATCCGCCCGGAGGAGGAGGAGAAGAAAGGCCTCTGCTCTCCAGCCTCCGCTAACCACGGCCAACCAGCCAATGCCTGCAGCCCCGAACGTCAATGAGCCAGCACCTGTAGCCTCGAACGTCAGTGAGCCAGCGCCTGTAGCCTCAAACGTCAGTGAGCCAGTGCCTGTAGCCTGGAACGTCAGTGAGCCAGCGCCTGTAGCCTCGATCGTCTCCGAGCCAGCGCCTGTAGCCTCGACCGTCCTAGAGCCAGCACCTGTAGCCTCGACCGTCCCAGAGCCAGCACCTGTAGCCATGACCGTCCTAGAGCCAGCGCATCTCGAGCCTTCCAGGGCTCCGCCTCCTGAGCCTTCTAGGGTGCTGCCTCCCAAGTCAGTGAGCCAGCGCCTGTAGCCTCGATCGTCTCCGAGCCAGCGCCTGTAGCCTCGACCGTCCTAGAGCCAGCACCTGTAGCCATGACCGTCCTAGAGTCAGCGCATCTCGAGCCTTCCAGGGCTCCGCCTCCTGAGCCTTCTAGGGTGCTGCCTCCCGAGCCTTCCAGGGCTCCACCTCTCAAGTCTCTCGAGCCTTCCAGGGCTCTGCCTCTCGAGCCTCCCAGGGCTCCGCCTCCCGAGTCTTCCATGGCTCCGCCTCTCAAGCCTCCCAGGGCTCCACCTCTCAAGTCTCTCAAGCCTCCCAGGGCTCCGCCTCCCGAGCCTCCCAGGGCTCCGCCTCTCAAGTCTCTCGAGCCTCGCAGGGCTCCGCCTCTCAAGTCTCTCGAGCCTTCCAGGACTCCGCCTCTCCAGCCTTCCAGGGCTCCGCCTCTCGAGCCTCCCAGGGCTCCACCTCTCGATTCTCCCAGGGCTCCGCCTCTCGAGCCTTCCAGGGCTCCGCCTCTCGAGCCTTCCAGGGCTCCGCCTCTCGAGCCTTCCAGGGCTCCGCCTCTCGAGCCTTCCAGGGCTCCGCCTCTCGAGCCTTCCAGGGCTCTGCCTCTCGAGCCTTCCAGGGCTCCGCCTCTCGTGTCTCTCGAGCCTTCCAGGACTCTGCCTCTCAAGCCTTCCAGGGCTCCGCCTCTCAAGCCTTCCAGGGCTCCGCCTCTCGAGTCTCTCGAGCCTTCCAGGGCTCCGTCTCTCGAGCCTTCCAGGACTCCGCCTCTCGAGCCTCTCAAGCCTTCCAGGGCTCCGCCTCTTGAGCCTTCCAGGGCTCCGCCTCTCGAGCCACACAGGGCTCCGCCTCTCGAGCCACACAGGGCTCCGCCTCTCGAGCCCCTTGAGCCTCACAGGGCTCCGCCCCCAGAGCCTCCTAGGGCTCCGCCTCCAGAGCATCCTGAGCCTCCTACGGCTCCGCCCCCCGAGCCTCCTACAGCTCCGCCCCCCAAGCCTCCTACAACTCCGCCTCCCAAGTCTCCTAGGGCTCCGCCTCTCGAGCACCCTGAGCCTCTCGAGCCTCCTACGGTGCCATCTCCCTCGGCTCTGCCTCCAGAGCCTTCCAGGTCTTCGCCTCTAGAGCCTCCTACGGCGCCATCCCCCTCGGCTCCGCCTCCAGAGCCTCCTACAGCTCCGCCTCTAGTGCCTTCCAGGTCTTCACTTCTAGAGCCTCCTACGGCGCCATCTCCCTCGGTTCCGCCTCCCGAGCCTCCTTCGGCTCCGCCCCCAAGCCTCCTACAGCTCCGCCTCCCAAGTCTCCTACGGCTCCGCCTCTCGAGCACCCTGAGCCTCTCGAGCCTCCTACGGTGCCATCTCCCTTGGCTCCGCCTCCAGTGCCTTCCAGGTCTTCACTTCTAGAGCCTCCTACGGTGCCATCTCCCTCGGTTCCGCCTCCCGAGCCTCCTACGGCTCCACCTCCCTCGGCTCTGCCTCCGGAGCCTCCTACGACCCCGCCTCCAGAGCCTTCCAGGTCTTCACCTCTAGAGCCTCCTATGGCGCTTCCTCCCTCGGCTCTGTCTCCTGAGCCTCCCATGGCTCCGCCTCCTGAGTCTCCCTCAGCTCCACCTACTCATCGTAACAGCTAGAATCCTATTGTTTTTGTTAGGATTTTTATTAGGGGTTCAATCCCAAAGGGTTAGAAACCTATTGCTTTGTTAGGATTTGTATTATTATTAGCAGTTTAAGCACTTAGCGCTGAAACCCTATTGTAATTGTTAAGATTTTTATTTGGGGTTCAAGCGCTTAGCACTGAAACCTATTGTAATTATTATTATTATTATTAGATTCCTCCGTAGGAGGGAATCTATTGTAATTGATGGTTTTATTATTATTAGATTCCTCCGTAGGAGGGAATCTATTGTAATTGATGGTTTTATTATTATTAGATTCCTCCGTAGGAGGGAATCTATTGTAATTGATGGTTTTATTATTATTAGATTCCTCCGTAGGAGGGAATCTATTGTATTTGATGGTTTTATTATTATTATTATTATTATTAGATTCCTCCGTAGGAGGGAATCTATTGTAATTGATGGTTTTATTATTATTATTAGATTCCTCCGTAAGGAGGGAATCTATTGTATTTGTCGGTTTTATTATTATTATTATTATTATTATTATTATTATTATTATTATTATTATTCTTCTTCTCCTTGAGCCCCAATAGCTCAAAAAGTCACTGGTCAAAAATTTTCTAAATTGGCACATTGATACTCCATGCCAACGGGTACCCCCAAACCAAGAATGGTCAACATTCGCCCATAGGTGGCGCTACAGGCCACGCCCAAAAAACAAAAATTCAAAGTGATATAATTTCCACCCCATTTGTCCAAATCTTCTGAAACTTTGTAAACATGCCTCATTTCTCATGGGGAACAAAAAGCCTCAAGGACCCATACTTCTGCCATTATGGATTTTCCTGTACAGTGAAAATTTTGGAAAACCTACAAAACTCTTTCTTCTCCTGAACCTCAGCTCCAATTGACTTGGAATTTGGCACACGTGTGTAGTATGTATGTCTTTCCAAACGCTACTTAGCAAAAAATGAATACAATACAAAATGGCTGAAATGGACGTGTTTATGTAAATGTACACACAAAAGATGATCAAAAATGTTTAAAATCCCATTGATTTACAATGGCTGAGCAAAAGTGCTCCCTCTACTGGACAAATATGGTCCACATGTAAAATCCCATTCACTTACATTGGCTGAGCAAAGAGGCTCCCTCTACTGGAGTAACTCTGTCTACCACATGCAGCTCTTCTGTAGCAATCTCTAATGAAGCATTTCGGTCTCCTAGTGGGTGGAGCTCCAGACTTAGACTACAGAAGACATTTTATGCCTGCATGGAGGTATGTCAAATCAATTGTGTGTCTTAATGCTTTCCAGTTTGAACATTCTGCCGATTTTACACTATTCAACTCAACAAAGGCAAAACAACTCAAATAAATGTTTTCGAAAGCAGTTTGTGTGACACAGCGAAGCGAGCCGCCGCTGCCTAACGCTCGCGACGCCGATGAGAGTTCGCTTCCTTCTTATGCTTCAACGGACAATTTCATACACCAAAATACATGATATATTGGGGTGTCTGCTATATCTCAAGTGAACAAACAGTTGATAAAGAAATCGGGTATCAATATATTGAATTATGAATTATTGAAGGGGTCTAGTGATGCCGCTGTGATGTCCTGTTAGATTTTTCTCTATCGAGACAGCTGCTAACGTATCAAAACTTCCGAGTATGATGTTGTTTAATTGTCTCTGACAACACGCAATCCTCGAGGCGTAGATCATTTTTGCTCGCGATCTTCACGGAAGGTTTGTTGGTTGTGTACAATGGTTGCCTGCTTGAACATTCAGCCGATTTTACACTATTCAACTCAACAAAGGCAAAACAACTCAAATAAATGTTTTCGAAAGCAGTTTGTGTGACACAGCGAAGCGAAGCCGCCGCGACTAACGCCAGACGCCGATGAGAGTTCGCCACAGCTTCATGCGCTTGAACGGACAATTTCATACACCAAAATACATGATATATTGGGGTGTCTGTTATGTATCAAGTGAACAAACAGTTGATAAAGAAATTGGGTATCAATATATTTAATTATGAATTATTGTGAACAACACGGATGCCGCTGTGGTGTCCTGTTAAGATTTTTCTCTCAAACAGCTGCTAACAGCTTAAACAAAATACTGCGCTATTTTTGCACATACAGATACATTTAATACATCGTCACAAACTATGAAAGTTGTACTTTTATTTGTTGTAAAATAAAGAAAATAAACCGTGGTGCTCTTTGTCTGCTTAATATCTTTCTGAAACACGCCACAAAAACTTACACAAACATGAAACATATGTCTAAAGAAAGTAGGGATGGGCTGATCAATCCTAACGATCAAAACTTCCGAGAATGATGTTGTTTAATTGTCTCTGACAACACGCAAAACCGCGAGGCGTAGATCATTTTTGCTCGCGATCATCATGAAGGTTTGTCGGTTGTATACAATGTTTGCCTGTTTGAACATTCAAGCCGATTTTACACTATTCAACTCAACAAATGTCAAAACAACTCAAATACATGTTTGCGAAGCTGTTTGTGTGACACAGCTGAGCCGCCGCTGCCTAACTCCACGACTGATGTCTTTCGCTGCTGCTTAGCGCCTGAACGGACAATTTCATACAACAGAGTGTCAAAATACATGATATATTGAGGAGTCTGTTATGTCTCAAGTGAACAAACAGTTGAGAAAGAAATCTGAATAATTATATTTTATTCTGGCATTATTCCAGATGACGCCCTGCTATATTTTTCTCTCAAACAGCTGAAACAACTTAAACAAAATACTAGCGCCATTTTTGCCCATACAGAAACATGCAAGACATCATTACTTAACTATGAAATGTGTACTTTTATTTGTGTACACTTACAATAACAACAAAACCTTGTGCTTTTGTAAAATAAATAAACAGGGTGCTCAGTCTCTGTCTTCACGATTATTTTTCTGAAACACGCCACAAAATTCAAGTGAACAAAATCAACCATTCACTTGAGTCTGTATTTTATCATCTCACAATGAATACAAATGCAACAAGCATGGCACAAAACGAAAATAATGATACTTCTCAGTTCTCAAAAGATTAAACTGAACTGTGCCTTAAGTATCGTATCATGCATAAAAGCCTCTTAAAGAGACAGTAACAATTTAGCCTTCGCCCTGAACATAGACATTCCCAAGTAATTGAGAAGTACAAATGGTATTATTTTAAGTTTTTTTATTTCTCTCTTACCTTGTAAAATGCCACGTTTTTGAATGGCATGTAAACACAATCACTCCATTTTTTTCACTGGATCTGTTGCTATTTTAATGATTTAAAAATCAAAGCACTGACCATTTAAAGTGTGAGCTTGTAGGCTACATTTTGAAATAGTTATAAACAGTCACAGCTATACAGTGTTATTATGTGCCTAGATAGTCTTTCAAATAAAATTGCTTGTGATATGCTTATGTAAATCACACAAAAAAAACAGAAAAAATCTTAAGAGAGAAGTGAAAGTGAAAGTAGAGATTTTCAAAGTGATTTTTCATTCAAAGTGATACAATTTCCACGCCATTTGTCTAAATCTTCTGAAACTTGGTGTACATGCCTCATTCCTCATGGGGAACAAAAAGCCTTAAGGACCCATAACTTTCACTCATGATGGATTTTCCCAGACGCTGAAAATTTGCGTAAAACCTAAAAATACTCTTTCTTCTCCTGAACCGTGAGCTCCAATTGACTTGAAATTTGGTACACATTTGTAGAATGGACATCCTTGAAAACATTACTTAGGAAAAATGAATGTGATACAAAATGTCTGAAAGGGGCGTGTTTATGTAAATGTCCAAATTTTAACAATATATACCTGTCAATAAATCAAATGTAATTTTGACTGATGGTTTTTCAAACCTAACATGCTTCAAGATGACATCACTCTGAAGTACTGCGCAAAGAATGGTTTACATTCGCCTCTAGGGGCGCTTACAGGCCATGTCGAAATTCCCATTTTCTGGTCTAAAATGTTCTAATTTGGTACAATGGTACTACAGGCCAACAGGAACCCACAAACCAAGAATGGCCGACATTCGCCACTAGGGGGCTTAAAGGCCACGCCTAAAATTCCCGCTTTCTGGTCAAATTTTTTTTAATTTGGTACATTGATACTACAGGCAGACAGGAACCCACAAACCAAGAATGGACAACATTCACCCCTAGGGGCTTACAGGCCATGCCAAAATTCCCATTTTCTGGTCAAAAATGTTCTAATTTGGTACACTGATACTACATGCCAACAGGAACCCACAAACCACTTAATGGCCAACATTCGCCATTAGGGGCGCTTACAGGTAATTCCAAAAATCCCATTTTCTGGTCAAACATTTTCTAATTTGGTGTATTGATTCTACAGGCCTACAGGAACCCACAAACCAAGAAAGGCCCACATTCGCCTCTAGGGGCGCTTACAGGCCACTCCAAAATTCCCATTTTCTGGTCAAATATTTTCTAATTTTGTACATTTATACTACAGGCCAACAGGAACCCACAAACCAAGAATGACCAACATTTGCCCATAGGTGGCGCTTACAGGCCACGCTCCCAAATTTTTTTTTTTCAAAATGATATAATATCCACCCCATTTGTCCAATTCTTCTGAAACTTGGTGTACATGCCGCATTTCTCATTGGGAACAAAAAGCCTCAAGGATCCATAAGGTCCGTATGGATTTTCCTGTACATTGAAAATGTTTTGTTTAGGAATCAGACTAAGACATGTTTTTTTGAATTCCTTAATTGGGAGGGTTTATCCCCAACCATCTACTGATCAATTTTAAATGATTTGCCATTTTGAGGAGGAATCTGCATTGCTGCTTGCAGCTATATTTATTATTATTATTATTATTCTTCTCCTTGAGCCCCAATAGCTCAAAAAGTCACTGGTCAAAAGTTTTCTAAATTGGCACATTGATAGTCCATGCCAACGGGTACCCCCAAACCAAGAATGGTCAACATTCGCCCATAGGTGGCGCTTACAGGCCACGCCTAAAAAAACAAAATTCAAAGTGATACCATTTCCACGCCATTTGTCCAAATCTTCTGAAACTTGGTGTACATGCCTCATTTCTCATGGGGAACAAAAAGCCTCAAGAACCCATAACTTCCGCCATGATGGATTTTTCCATGACGCTGAAAAATTTGCTAAAACCTACAAAACTCTTTCTTCTCCTGAACCGTGAGCTCCAATTGACTTGAAATTTGGTACACATGTGTAGAATTGAAGTCTTTGAAAACGCTACTTAGGAAAAAATGAATACTATACAAAATGGCTGAAAGGGGCGTGTTTATGTAAATGTCCAAATTTTAACAATATATACGCGTCAATAAATCAAATGTAATTTTGACTGATGGTTTTTCAAACCTAACATGCTTCAAGATGACATCACTCTGAAGTACTATGCAAAGAATGGCTAACATTCGCCTCTAGGGGGCTTACAGGCCATGCCTAAATTCCCATTTTCTGGTCTAAAATGTTCTAATTTGGTACAATGGTACTACAGGCCAACAGGAACCCACAAACCAAGAATGGCCGACATTCGCCACTAGGGGGCTTAAAGGCCACGCCTAAAATTCCCGCTTTCTGGTCAAAAATGTTCTAATTTGGTACATTGATACTACAGGCCAACAGGAACCCACTAAACCAAGAATGGCCAACATTCACCCCTAGGGGCGCTTACAGGCCATGCCGAAATTCCCATTTTCTGGTCTAAAATGTTCTAATTTGGTACAATGGTACTACAGGCCAACAGGAACCCACAAACCAAGAATGGCCAACATTCGCCATTAGGGGGCTTACAGGTAATTCCTAAAAGTCCCATTTTCTGGTCAAACATTTTCTAATTTGGTACATTGATTCTACAGGCCAAAAGGAACCCACAAACCAAGAATGGCTCCACATTCGCCCCTAGGGGCGCTTACAGGCCACTCCAAAATTCCCATTTTCTGGTCAAATATTTTCTAATTTTGTACATTGATACTACAGGCCAACAGGAACCCACAAACCAAGAATGGCCCACATTCGACCATATAGGTGGTGCTACAGGCCACGTCCCAAAAAAATATTTTCAAAGTGATACCATTTCCACGCCATTTGTCCAATTCTTCTGAAACTTGGTGTACATGCCTCATTTCTCATTGGGAACAAAAAGCCTCAAGGATCCATAAGGTCCGTATGGATTTTCCTGTACATTGAAAATGTTTCGCTTAGGATTCAGACAAAGACATGTTTTTTGAATTCCTTAATTGGGAGGGTTTATCCCCAACCATCTACTGATCAATTTTAAATGATTTGCCATTTTGAGGAGGAATCCGCGATTGCTGCTTGCAGCTATATTTATTATTATTATTATTATTATTATTATTATTATTCTTCTCCTTGAGCCCCAATAGCTCAAAAAGTCACTGGTCAAAATTTTCTAAATTGGCACATTGATACTCCATGCCAACGGGTACCCCTAAACCAAGAATGGTCAACATTCGCCCATAGGTGGCGCTTACAGGCCACGCCCAAAAAACAAAAATTCAAAGTGATATAATTTCCACCCCATTTGTCCAAATCTTCTGAAACTTTGTAAACATGCCTCATTTCTCATGGGGAACAAAAAGCCTCAAGGACCCATACTTCTGCCATTATGGATTTTCCTGTACAGTGAAAATTTTGGAAAACCTACAAAACTCTTCTTCTCCTGAACCTCAGCTCCAATTGACTTGGAATTTGGCACACGGTGTAGTATGTATGTCTTTCCAAACGCTACTTAGCAAAAAATGAATACAATACAAAATGGCTGAAATGGACGTGTTTATGTAAATGTACACACAAAAGATGATCAAAAATTTTTAAAATCCCATTGATTTACAATGGCTGAGCAAAAGTGCTCCTCTACTGGACAAATATGGTCCACATGTAAAATCCCATTCACTTACATTGGCTGAGCAAAGAGGCTCCCTCTACTGGAGTAACTCTGTCTACCACATGCAGCTCTTCTGTAGCAATCTCTAATGAAGCATTTCGGTCTCCTAGTGGGTGGAGCTCCAGACTTAGACTACAGAAGACATTTTATGCCTGCATGGAGGTATGTCAAATCAATTGTGTGTCTTAATGCTTTCCAGTTTGAACATTCATGCCATTTTACACTATTCAACTCAACAAAGGCAAAACAACTCAAATAAATGTTTTCGAAAGCAGTTTGTGTGACACAGCGAAGCGAGCCGCCACGGCCTAACGCTCGCGACGCCGATGAGAGTTCGCTTCCTTCTTATGCTTCAACGGACAATTTCATACACCAAAATACATGATATATTGGGGTGTCTGCTATATCTCAAGTGAACAAACAGTTGATAAAGAAATCGGGTATCAATATATTGAATTATGAATTATTGAAGGGTCTAGTGATGCCGCTGTGATGTCCTGTTAGATTTTTCTCTATCGAGACAGCTGCTAACGTATCAAAACTTCCGAAGTATGATGTTGTTTAATTGTCTCTGACAACACGCTAATCCTCGAGGCGTAGATCATTTTTGCTCGCGATCTTCACTGAAGGTTTGTTGGTTGTGTACAATGGTTGCCTGCTTGAACATTCTGCCGATTTTACACTATTCAACTCAACAAAGGCAAAACAACTCAAATAAATGTTTTCGAAAGCAGTTTGTGTGACACAGCGAAGCGAAGCCGCTGCAGCGACTAACGCCAGACGCCGATGAGAGTTCGCCACAGCTTCATGCGCTTGAACGGACAATTTCATACACCAAAATACATGATATATTGGGGTGTCTGTTATGTATCAAGTGAACAAACAGTTGATAAAGAAATTGGGTATCAATATATTTAATTATGAATTATTGTGAACAACACGGATGCCGCTGTGGTGTCCTGTTAAGATTTTTCTCTAAACAGCTGCTAACAGCTTAAACAAAATACTGCGCTATTTTTGCACATACAGATACATTTAATACATCGCCACAAACTATGAAAGTTGTACTTTTATTTGTTGTAAAATAAAGAAAATAAACCGCGGTGCTCTTTTGTCTAAGCTTAATATCTTTCTGAAACACGCCACAAAAACTTACACAAACATGAAACATATGTCTAAAGAAAGTAGGGATGGGCTGATCAATCCTAACGATCAAAACTTCCGAGAATGATGTTGTTTAATTGTCTCTGACAACACGCAAACCGCGAGGCGTAGATCATTTTTGCTCGCGATCATCATGAAGGTTTGTCGGTTGTATACAATGTTTGCCTGTTTGAACATTCTGCCGATTTTACACTATTCAACTCAACAAATGTCAAAACAACTCAAATACATGTTTGCGAAGCTGTTTGTGTGATACAGCGTAGCCGCTGCTGCCTAACTCACGCGACTCGATGTCTTTCGCTGCTGCTTAGCGCCTGAACGGACAATTTCATACAACAGAGTGTCAAAATACATGATATATTGAGGAGTCTGTTATGTCTCAAGTGAACAAACAGTTGAGAAAGAAATCTGAATAATTATATTTTATTCTGGCATTATTCCAGATGACGCCCTGCTATATTTTTCTCTCAAACAGCGGAAACAACTTAAACAAAATACTAAGCGCCATTTTTGCCCATACAGAAACATGCAAGACATCATTACTTAACTATGAAATGTGTACTTTTATTTGTGTACACTTACAATAACAACAAAACCTTGTGCTTTTGTAAAATAAATAAACAGGGTGCTCAGTCTCTGTCTTCACGATTATTTTTCTGAAACACGCCACAAAATTCAAGTGAACAAAATCAACCATTCACTGTAGTCTGTATTTTATCATCTCACAATGAATACAAATGCAACAAGCATGGCACAAAACGAAAATAATGATACTTCTCAGTTCTCAAAAGATTAAACTGAACTGTGCCTTAAGTATCGTGATCATGCATAAAAGCCTCTTAAAGAGACAGTAACAATTTAGCCTTCGCCCTGAACATAGACATTCCCAAGTAATTGAGAAGTACAAATGGTATTATTTTAAGTTTTTTTATTTCTCTCTTACCTTGTAAAATGCCACGTTTTTGAATGGCATGTAAACACAATCACTCCATTTTTTTCACTGGATCTGTTGCTATTTTAATGATTTAAAAATCAAAGCACTGACCATTTAAAGTGTGAGCTTGTAGGCTACATTTTGAAATAGTTATAAACAGTCACAGCTATACAGTGTTATTATGTGCCTAGATAGTCTTTCAAATAAAATTGCTTGTGATATGCTTATGTAAATCACACAAAAAAAACAGAAAAAAATCTTAAGAGAGAAGTGAAAGTGAAAGTAGAGATTTTCAAAGTGATTTTTCATTCAAAGTGATACAATTTCCACGCCATTTGTCTAAATCTTCTGAAACTTGGTGTACATGCCTCATTCCTCATGGGGAACAAAAAAGCCTTAAGGACCCATAACTTTCACCATGATGGATTTTCCCAGACGCTGAAAAATTTGCTAAAACCTAAAAATACTCTTCTTCTCCTGAACCGTGAGCTCCAATTGACTTGAAATTTGGTACACATTTGTAGAATGGACATCCTTGAAAACATTACTTAGGAAAAATGAATGTGATACAAAATGTCTGAAAGGGGCGTGTTTATGTAAATGTCCAAATTTTAACAATATATACCTGTCAATAAATCAAATGTAATTTTGACTGATGGTTTTTCAAACCTAACATGCTTCAAGATGACATCACTCTGAAGTACTGCAGCAAAGAATGGTTTACATTCTGCCTCTAGGGGGCTTACAGGCCATGTCGAAATTCCCATTTTCTGGTCTAAAATGTTCTAATTTGGTACAATGGTACTACAGGCCAACAGGAACCCACAAACCAAGAATGGCCGATATTCGCCACTAGGGGGCTTAAAGGCCACGCCAAAATTCCTCGCTTTCTGGTCAAATTTTTTTAATTTGGTACATTGATACTACAGGCAGACAGGAACCCACAAACCAAGAATGGACAACATTCACCCCTAGGGGCGCTTACAGGCCATGCCAAAATTCCCATTTTCTGGTCAAAAATGTTCTAATTTGGTACACTGATACTACATGCCAACAGGAACCTCACAAACCACTTAATGGCCAACATTCGCCATTAGGGGCTTACAGGTAATTCCAAAAATCCCATTTTCTGGTCAAACATTTTCTAATTTGGTGTATTGATTCTACAGGCCGACAGGAACCCACAAACCAAGAAAGGCCCACATTCTGCCCCTAGGGGGCTTACAGGCCACTCCAAAATTCCCATTTTCTGGTCAAATATTTTCTAATTTTGTACATTTATACTACAGGCCAACAGGAACCCACAAACCAAGAATGACCAACATTTGCCCATAGGTGGCGCTTACAGGCCACGTTCCCAAAATTTTTTTTTTCAAAATGATATAATATCCACCCCATTTGTCCAATTCTTCTGAAACTTGGTGTACATGCCGCATTTCTCATTGGGAACAAAAAGCCTCAAGGATCCATAAGGTCCGTATGGATTTTCCTGTACATTGAAAATGTTTTGTTTAGGAATCAGATCTAAGACATGTTTTTTTGAATTCCTTAATTGGGAGGGTTTATCCCCAACCATCTACTGATCAATTTTAAATGATTTGCCATTTTGAGGAGGAATCATGATTGCTGCTTGCAGCTATATTTATTATTATTATTATTATTATTCTTCTCCTTGAGCCCCAATAGCTCAAAAAGTCACTGGTCAAAAGTTTTCTAAATTGGCACATTGATACTCCATGCCAACGGGTACCCCTCAAACCAAGAATGGCCCACATTCGCCCATAGGTGGCGCTTACAGGCCACGCCCAAAAAAACAAAATTCAAAGTGATACAATTTCCACGCCATTTGTCCAAATCTTCTGAAACTTGGTGTACATGCCTCATTCCTCATGGGGAACAAAAAGCCTCAAGAACCCATAACTTCCGCCATGATGGATTTTCCTCAGACGCTGAAAATTTGCATAAAACCTACAAAACTCTTCTTCTCCTGAACCGTGAGCTCCAATTGACTTGAAATTTGGTACACATGTGTAGAATGGACAGTCCTTGAAAACGCTATTTAGGAAAAATGAATACTGATACAAAATGGCTGAAAGGGGCGTGTTTATGTAAATGTCCAAATTTTAACAATATATACGTGTCAATAAATCAAATGTAATTTTGACTGATGGTTTTTCAAACCTAACATGCTTCAAGATGACATCACTCTGAAGTACTCATGCAAAGAATGGCTAACATTCGCCTCTAGGGGGCTTACAGGCCATGCCTAAATTCCCATTTTCTGGTCTAAAATGTTCTAATTTGGTACAATGGTACTACAGGCCAACAGGAACCCACAAACCAAGAATGGCCGACATTCGCCACTAGGGGGCTTAAAGGCCACGCTAAAATTCCCGCTTTCTGGTCAAAAATGTTCTAATTTGGTACATTGATACTACAGGCCAACAGGAACCCACAAACCAAGAATGGCCAACATTCACCCCTAGGGGGCTTACAGGCCATGCCGAAATTCCCATTTTCTGGTCTAAAATGTTCTAATTTGGTACAATGGTACTACAGGCCAACAGGAACCCACAAACCAAGAATGGCCAACATTCGCCATTAGGGGGCTTACAGGTAATTCCCAAAAGTCCCATTTTCTGGTCAAACATTTTCTAATTTGGTACATTGATTCTACAGGCCAAAAGGAACCCATCAAACCAAGAATGGCTCCACATTCGCCTCTAGGGGCGCTTACAGGCCACTCCAAAATTCCCATTTTCTGGTCAAATATTTTCTAATTTTGTACATTGATACTACAGGCCAACAGGAACCCACAAACCAAGAATGGCCCACATTCTGACCATAGGTGGTGCTACAGGCCACGTTCCAAAAAAATATTTTCAAAGTGATACCATTTCCACGCCTATTTGTCCAATTCTTCTGAAACTTGGTGTACATGCCTCATTTCTCATTGGGAACAAAAAGCCTCAAGGATCCATAAGGTCCGTATGGATTTTCCTGTACATTGAAAATGTTTCGCTTAGGATTCAGACAGAAGTACATGTTTTTTGAATTCCTTAATTGGGAGGGTTTATCCCCAACCATCTACTGATCAATTTTAAATGATTTGCCATTTTGAGGAGGAATCAGCATTGCTGCTTGCAGCTATATTATTATTATTATTATTATTATTATTATTCTTCTCCTTGAGCCCCAATAGCTCAAAAAGTCACTGGTCAAAAGTTTTCTAAATTGGCACATTGATAGTCCATGCCAACGGGTACCCCTAAACCAAGAATGGCCAACATTCGCCCATAGGTGGCGCTTACAGGCCACGCCTCAAAAAAACAAAATTCAAAGTGATACCATTTCCACGCTCATTTGTCCAAATCTTCTGAAACTTGGTGTACATGCCTCATTCCTCATGGGGAACAAAAAGCCTCAAGAACCCATAACTTCCGCCATGATGGATTTTCCCAGACGCTGAAAAATTTGCTAAAACCTACAAAACTCTTTCTTCTCCTGAACCGTGAGCTCCAATTGACTTGAAATTTGGTACACATGTGTAGAATGGACAGTCCTTGAAAACGCTACTTAGGAAAAATGAATACGATACAAAATGGCTGAAAGGGGCGTGTTTATGTAAATGTCCAAATTTTAACAATATATACGTGTCAATAAATCAAATGTAATTTTGACTGATGGTTTTTCAAACCTAACATGCTTCAAGATGACATCACTCTGAAGTACTGCGCAAAGAATGGCTAACATTCGCCTTAGGGGGCTTACAGGCCATGCCAAATTCCCATTTTCTGGTCTAAAATGTTCTAATTTGGTACAATGGATACTACAGGCCAACAGGAACCCACAAACCAAGAATGGCCGACATTCGCCACTAGGGGGCTCTAAAGGCCACGCCAAAATTCCCGCTTTCTGGTCAAAAATGTTCTAATTTGGTACATTGATACTACAGGCCAACAGGAACCCACAAACCAAGAATGGCCAACATTCACCCCTTAGGGGCGCTTACAGGCCATGCCAAAATTCCCATTTTCTGGTCTAAAATGTTCTAATTTGGTACATTGATACTACAGGCCAACAGGAACCCATCAAACCAAGAATGGCCAACATTCGCCATTAGGGGCACTACAGGCCATGCCTAAATTCCCATTTTCTGG
>NW_026266945.1:0-16000 GCF_025860055.1 Xyrauchen texanus
GTATTGTATATTCTGTTCTATATTCTGCATTGTATATAATTATTGTGTTGTGTAAGTATGTGTACATCTGATTTGTAAATTGTTTTGTGTAAGTATGTGTATATTTGATATGTAAATTGTTTTGTGTAAGTATGTTGTTTATTGTAATTGGTATATGTCTCGTCACTGTCATGACTGCTATGTTGCTCGGAACTGCACACAAGAATTTCACCTACTGTTGCACTTGTGTACATGGTAGTGTGACAATAAAGTGATTTGATTGATTTTGATTTGATTTGATATCAACAACGCAGCGATATGAACCTATTGATTACTCCTGCCCTGAGAGCAGCGCGTAGTTCACTATCAATAACGCAGCGATATGAACCTATTGATTACTCCTGCCCTGAGAGCAGCGTGTAGTTCACTAACAATAACGCAGCGATATGAACCTATTGATTACTCCTGCCCTGAGAGCAGCGCGTAGTTCACTATCAATAACGCAGCGATAGGAACCTATTGATTACTCCTGCCCTGAGAGCAGCGCGTAGTTCACTATCAATAACGCAGCGATATGAACCTATTGATTACTCCTGCCCTGAGAGCAGCACGTAGTTCACTAACAATAACGCAGCTGATATGAACCTATTGATTACTCCTGCCCTGAGAGCAGCGCAGTAGTTCACTATCAATAACGCAGCTGATATGAACCTATTGATTACTCCTGCCCTGAGAGCAGCGCCGTAGTTCACTATCAATAACGCAGCGATATGAACCTGTTGATTACTCCTGCCCTGAGAGCAGCGCAGTAGTTCACTATCAATAACGCAGCTGATAGGAACCTATTGATTACTCCTGCCCTGAGAGCAGCGGCGTAGTTCACTATCAATAACGCAGCTGATAGGAACCTATTGATTACTCCTGCCCTGAGAGCAGGCGTAGTTCACTAACAATAACGCAGCTGATAGGAACCTATTGATTACTCCTGCCCTGAGAGCAGCGCAGTAGTTCACTAACAATAACGCAGCGATAGGAACCTATTGATTACTCCTGCCCTGAGAGCAGCGTAGTTCACTAACAATAACGCAGCGATAGGAACCTATTGATTACTCCTGCCCTGAGAGCAGCGCGTAGTTCACTATCAATAACGCAGCGATATGAACCTATTGATTACTCCTGCCCTGAGAGCAGCGCGTAGTTCACTAACAATAATGCAGCGATAGGAACCTATTGATTACTCCTGCCCTGAGAGCAGCGCGTAGTTCACTAACAATAACGCATCGATATGAACCTATTGATTACTCCTGCCCTGAGAGCAGCGCGTAGTTCACTAACAATAACGCAGCGATACGAACCTATTGATTACTCCTGCCCTGAGAGCAGCCTGTAGTTCACTAACAATAACGCATCGATACGAACCTATTGATTACTCCTGCCCTGAGAGCAGCGCGTAGTTCACTAACAATAACGCATCGAAATGAACCTATTGATTACTCCTGCCCTGAGAGCAGCGCGTAGTTCACCAACAATAACGCAGCGATACGAACCTATTGATTACTCCTGCCCTGAGAGCAGCGCGTAGTTCACTAACAATAACGCAGCGATAGGAACCTATTGATTACTCCTGCCCTGAGAGCAGCGCCGAAGTTCACTAACAATAACGCAGCTGATAGGAACCTATTGATTACTCCTGCCCTGAGAGCAGCGCGTAGTTCACTAACAATAACGCAGCGATAGGAACCTATTGATTACTCCTGCCCTGAGAGCAGCGCGTAGTTCACTAACAATAACGCAGCGATAGGAACCTATTGATTACTCCTGCCCTGAGAGCAGCGCGTAGTTCACTAACAATAACGCAGCGATACGAACCTATTGATTATTCCTGCCCTGAGAGCAGCGCATAGTTCACTAACAATAACGCAGCGATATGAACCTATTGATTATTCCTGCCCTGAGAGCAGCGCATAGTTCACTAACAATAACACATCGATATGCTAGGGCGGGATATTTATAACTCTGACCGATGAAATGTCACGGAGATCTGAACCAGTTAAGGTTCGAGTTAAATTAGCATGTTTATACCTCATTTAACGTTAACGTTACACCATACGCAGCTAGTGCGGTCGATGGAGTCTAATTAAAATGCACATTAAGATGATAAGATTATAAGTTCTGTGCATTTAAATGTTTGCCAATTATCTTTGTAACTGCAGAAGTTGTTGAATTTTAACAAAATATTCACTTGGGCCTACCTTATAATAGTTGTTTTCTCCCGTTTTCTCCCAGTAACGTACATCAGTTTGAAGGATTCCGTCCAAACGTCTTGACCCCGCCTCTCCTTCAATTTCATTGATTGAGTCTGTAAACCAATCATTTCCCTTTCTGCCCTCAAAAAATGTTTGAGTAAGTAAAACTCCTATCTGCTAAAGGGATGGACATGGTCAGAAACAATGCTCAGGTAGGCCGTGGCATTTAAACGATGCCCAATTGGCACTAAGGGGCCTAAAGTGTGCCAAGAAAACATCCCCCACACCATTACACCACCACCACCAGCCTGCACAGTGGTAACAAGGCATGATGGATCCATGTTCTCATTCTGTTTACGCCAAATTCTGACTCTACCATCTGAATGTCTCAACAGAAATCGAGACTCATCAGACCAGGCAACATTTTTCCAGTCTTCAACTGTCCAATTTTGGTGAGCTCTTGCAAATTGTAGCCTCTTTTTCCTATTTGTAGTGGAGATGAGTGGTACCCGGTGGGGTCTTCTGCTGTTGTAGCCCATCTGCCTCAAGGTTGTGCGTGTTGTGGCTTCACAAATGCTTTGCTGCATACCTCGGTTGTAACGAGTGGTTATTTCAGGCAAAGTTGCTCTTCTATCAGCTTGAATCTCAATGTACAAGCATATTTGATTTATTTTAACATTAGTTGAGTCAGATGGGCACTGCGCACTCATTCATTATTTAAAAGTGAATTACAATTATTGAGCACCGCAATCAGCTGTGTGGTTCGTAAAAGACTTCACACACAACATTTACACTCGCTGACCACAGGGGGCTGAGGCTTACCAGGAGCAGGTAGGCTATCCAAGTACAGAGATCCCCTGATAAAAAAGACACTTCACCCACAAGTATACACTCTCACTCACACAAGCCAACAAGTGTACACTCTCACTCACACAAGCCAACAAGTGTACACTCTCACTCACACAAGCCCACAAGCATACACTCTCACTCACACAAGCACACAAGCGTACACTCTCACTCACACAAGCACACAAGCGTACACTCTCACTCACACAAGCACACAACCGTACACTCTCACTCACACAAGCCCACAAACGTACACTCTCACTCACACAAGCCCACAAACGTACACTCTCACTCACACAAGCCCACAAACGTACACTCTCACTCACACAAGCCCACAAACGTACACTCTCACTCACACAATCTCACAAGCGTACACTCTCACTCACACAAGCCCACAAGAGTACACTCTCACAAGCACACAACCGTACACTCTCACTCACACAAGCACACAAGAGTACACTCTCACTCACACAAGCACACAACCGTACACTCTCACTCACACAAGCCCACAAACGTACACTCTCACTCACACAAGCCCACAAACGTACACTCTCACTCACACAAGCCCACAAACGTACACTCTCACTCACACAAGCCCACAAGCGTACACTCTCACTCACACAAGCCCACAAACGTACACTCTCACTCACACAATCTCACAAGTGTACACTCTCACTCAAACAAGGACACAAGTGACACTCTCACTCACACAAGCGTAAACTCTCACTCAAACAAGCACACAAGCGACTCTCACTCACACAAGCGCATAAGCGTACACTCACTCACACAAGTGAAAACCTCACTCACACAAGCACACAAGCATACACTATCACTCACACAAGCTCACAAGCGTAAAATCTCACTCACACAAGCTCACAAGCGTACAATCTCACTCACACAAGCTCACAAGTGTACATTCTAACTCACACAAGCACACAAGGGTACACTCTCACTCACAAAATCGTACACTTACACAATCGTAAACTCTCACTCACACAAGCTCACAAGCATACACTCTCACTCACACAAGCTCACAAGCATACACTCTCACTCACACAAGCTCACAAGCATACACTCTCACTCACACAAGCTCACAAGCATACATTCTCACTCACACAAGGACACAAGTGACACTCTCACTCACATAAGCACACAAGCGTACACTCTCACTCACAAAAGCGTACACTTACACAAGCGTAAACTCTCAAGCACACAAGCGTACACTCTCAATCAAACAAGGACACAAGTGACACTCTTACTCACATATGCACACAAGGGTACACTCTCACTCACAAAATCGTACGTTTACACAAGCGTAAACTCTCACTCACACAAGCACACATGCGTAAACTCTCACTCACACAAGCTCACAAGCGTACACTCTCAATCACACAAGCTCACAAGTGACACTCTCACTCACAAAAGCGTACACTTACACAAGCGTAAACTCTCACTCACACAAGCACACAAGCGTACACTCTCAATCACACAAGCACACAAGCGTAAACTCTCACTCACACAAGCGTACACTCTCACTCACACAAGCACACAAGCGTAGACTCACACAAGGACGCAAGTGACACTCTCACTCACACAAGCGTACACTCTCACTCACACAAGCGTACACTTACACAAACGTACACTGTCACTCACACAAGCGTACACTCTCAATCACACAAGCGTACACTTACACAAACATACACTGTCACTCACACAAGCGTACACTTACACAAGCGTAAACTCTCACTTACACAAGCGTAAACTCTCACTCACACAAGGACACAAGTGACACTCTCACTCACACAAGCACACAATTGTACACTCTCACTCACACAAGCGTAAACTTACACAAGCGTACACTGTCACTCACACAAGCGTACAATTAGACAAGCGTAAACTCTCACTTACAAAAGCGTAAACTCTCCCTCACGCAAGGACACAAGTGACAAGTGTACACTCTCACTCACACAAGCCCACAAGTGTACACTCTCACTCACACAAGCAGACAAGTGTACACTCTCATTCACACAAGAACAAAAGTGTACACTCTCACTCACACAAGCCCACAAGTGTACACTCTCACTCACACAAGCCCACAAACGTACACTCTCACTCACACAAGCCCACAAACGTACACTCTCACTCACACAAGCCCACAAACGTACACTCTCACTCACACAAGCCCACAAACGTACACTCTCACTCACACAAGCACACAAGCATACACTCTCACTCACACAAGCACACAAGTGACACTCTCACTCACAAAAGCACACAAGCGTACACTCTCAATCACACAAGCACACAAGCGTAAACTCTCACTCATACAAGAGTACACTCTCACTCACACAAGCACACAAGCATACACTCTCACTCACACAAGCACACAAGTGACACTCTCACTCACAAAAGCACACAAGTGTACACTCTCACTCACACAAGCACACAAGCGTAGACTCACACAAGGACGCAAGTGACACTCTCACTCACACAAGCGTACACTCTCACTCACACAAGCATACACTTACACAAACGTACACTGTCACTCACACAAGCGTACACTCTCAATCACACAAGCGTACACTTACACAAACATACACTGTCACTCACACAAGCGTACACTTACACAAGCGTAAACTCTCACTTACACAAGCGTAAACTCTCACTCACACAAGGACACAAGTGACACTCTCACTCACACAAGCACACAATTGTACACACTCACTCACACAAGCGTACACTTACACAAGCGTAAACTCTCACTCACACAAGCACACAAGCGTACACTCTCAATCACACAAGCACACAAGCGTAAACTCTCACTCACACAAGCGTACACTCTCACTCACACAAGCACACAAGCGTAGACTCACACAAGGACGCAAGTGACACTCTCACTCACACAAGCATACACTTACACAAACGTACACTGTCACTCACACAAGCGTACACTCTCAATCACACAAGCGTACACTTACACAAACATACACTGTCACTCACACAAGCGTACACTTACACAAGCGTAAACTCTCACTTACACAAGCGTAAACTCTCACTCACACAAGGACACAAGTGACACTCTCACTCACACAAGCACACAATTGTACACTCTCACTCACACAAGCGTACACTTACACAAGCGTACACTGTCACTCACACAAGCATACAATTAGACAAGCGTAAACTCTCACTTACAAAAGCGTAAACTCTCCCTCACGCAAGGACACAAGTGACAAGTGTACACTCTCACTCGCACAAGCCCACAAGTGTACACTCTCACTCACACAAGAAAAAAGTGTACACTCTCACTCACACAAGCCCACAAGTGTACACTCTCACTCACACAAGCCCACAAACGTACACTCTCACTCACACAAGCCCACAAACGTACACTCTCACTCACACAAGCCCACAAGTGTACACTCTCACTCACACAAGCACACAAGCATACACTCTCACTCACACAAGCACACAAGTGACACTCTCACTCATAAAAGCGTACACTCACACAAGCGTAAACTCTCACTCACACAAGCACACAAGCGACTCTCACTCACACAAGCGTACACTCTCACTCACACAAGGACACAAGTGACACTCTCACTCACAAAAGCGTAAACTCACACAAGCGTAAACTCTCACTCAAACAAGCGTACACTCTCAATCACACAAGCACACAAGCGTACACTCTCAATCACACAAGGACACAAGTGTATACTCTCAATCACACAAGCTCACAAGCGTACACTCTCAATCACACAAGCACACAAGCGTACACTCTCACTCACACAAGCTCACAAGTGTACATTCTAACTCACACAAGGACACAAGTTACACTCTTACTCACACAAGCACACAAGGGTACACTCTCACTCACAAAATCGTACACTTACACAATCGTAAACTCTCACTCACACAAGCTCACAAGCGTACACTCTCAATCACACAAGCTCACAAGCGTACACTCTCACTAACACAAGGACACAAGTGACACTCTCAATCACACAAGCACACAAGCGTACACTCTCACTCACACAAGCTCACAAGCGTACACTCTCACTCACACAAGGACACAAGTGACACTCTCACTCACAAAAGCGTACACTCACACAAGCGTAAACTCTCACTCACACAAGCGTACACTTACACAAACATACACTGTCACTCACACAAGCGTACACTTACACAAGCGTAAACTCTCACTTACACAAGCGTAAACTCTCACTCACACAAGGACACAAGTGACACTCTCACTCACACAAGCACACAATTGTACACTCTCACTCACACAAGCGTACACTTACACAAGCGTAAACTCTCACTCACACAAGCACACAAGCGTACACTCTCAATCACACAAGCACACAAGCGTAAACTCTCACTCACACAAGCGTACACTCTCACTCACACAAGCACACAAGCGTAGACTCACACAAGGACGCAAGTGACACTCTCACTCACACAAGCGTACACTCTCACTCACACAAGCCTACACTTACACAAACGTACACTGTCACTCACACAAGCGTACACTCTCAATCACACAAGCGTACACTTACACAAGCGTAAACTCTCACTCACACAAGGACACAAGTGACACTCTCACTCACACAAGCACACAATTGTACACTCTCACTCACACAAGCGTACACTTACACAAGCGCACACTGTCACTCACACAAGCCGCACAATTAGACAAGCTTAAACTCTCACTTACAAAAGCGTAAACTCTCCCTCACGCAAGGACACAAGTGACAAGTGTACACTCTCACTCGCACAAGCCCACAAGTGTACACTCTCACTCACACAAGCCGACAAGTGTACACTCTCATTCACACAAGAACAAAAGTGTACACTCTCACTCACACAAGCCCACAAGTGTACACTCTCACTCACACAAGCCCACAAACGTACACTCTCACTCACACAAGCCCACAAACGTACACTCTCACTCACACAAGCCCACAAGTGTACACTCTCACTCACACAAACACACAAGTGGCACTCTCACTCATAAAAGCGTACACTCACACAAGCGTAAACTCTCACTCACACAAGCACACAAGCGACTCTCACTCACACAAGCGTACACTCTCACTCACACAAGGACACAAGTGACACTCTCACTCACAAAAGCGTAAACTCACACAAGCGTAAACTCTCACTCAAACAAGCGTACACTCTCAAGGACACAAGCGTACACTCTCAATCACACAAGCACACAAGCGTACACTCTCAATCACACAAGGACACAAGTGTATACTCTCAATCACACAAGCTCACAAGCGTACAAGTGTACACTCTCACTCACACAAGCTCACAAGCGTACACTCTCACTCACACAAGGACACAAGTGACACTCTCACTCACAAAAGCGTACACTCACACAAGCGTAAACTCTCACTCAAACAAGCACACAACCTACACTCTCACTCACACAAGCACACACTCTCACTCACACAATCTCAGAAGTGTACACTCTCACTCACACAAGGACACAAGTGACACTCTCACTCACAAAAGCGTACACTCACACAAGCGTAAACTCTCACGCAAACAAGCACACAACCTACACTCTCAATCACACAAGCACACAAGCGTACACTCTCAATCACACAAGGACACAAGTGTACACTCTCACTCACACAAGCTCACAAGTGTACACTCTAACTCACACAAGGACACAAGTGACACTCTTACTCACAAATAAGGGTACACTCTCACTCACAAAATCGTACACTTACACAAGCGAAAACTCTCACTCACACAAGCACGCAAGCATACACTCTCAATCACACAAGCACACAAGCGTACACTCTCAATCACACAAGCACAAAAGCGTGCACTCTCAATCACACAAGCACACAAGCGTACACTCTCAATCACACAAGCTCACAAGGGTACACTCTCACTCACACAAGGACACAAGTGACACTCTCAATCACACAAGCACACAAGCGTACACTCTCAATCACACAAGCGTACACTCTCAATCACACAAGGACACAAGCGTACACTCTAACTCACACAAGGACACAAGTGACACTCTTACTCACATATGCACACAAGGGTACACTCTCACTCACAAAATCGTACACTTACACAAGCGTACACTCTCACTCACACAAGCACACAAGCGTACACTCTCAATCACACAAGCTCACAAGCGTACTCTCTCACGCACACAAGGACACAAGTGACACTCTAACTCACATAAGCACACAAGCGTACACTCTCACTCACAAAATCGTACACTTACACAAGCGCAAACTCCCACTCACACAAGGACACAAGTGACACTCTCAATCACACAAGCACACAAGCGTACACTCTCACTCACACAAGCTCACAAGCGTACACTCTCACTCACACAAGGACACAAGTGACACTCTCACTCACAAAAGCGTAAACTCTCACGCAAACAAGCACACAACCTACACTCTCAATCACACAAGGACACAAGCGTACACTCTCAATCACACAAGCACACAAGCGTACACTCTCAATCGTACAAGCACACAAGCGTACACTCTCAATCACACAAGGACACAAGTATACTCTCTCACTCACACAAGCTCACAAGTGTACACTCTAACTCACACAAGGACACAAGTGACACTCTTACTCACAAATGCACACAAGGGTACACTCTCACTCACAAAATCGTACACTTACACGATCGTAAACTCTCACTCACAGAAGCTCACAAGCGTACGCTCTCAATCACACAAGCTCACAAGCATACACTCTCACTCACACAAGGACACAAGTGACACTCTCAATCACACAAGCACACAAGCGTACACTCTCAATCACACAAGCTCACAAGCGTACACTCTCACTCACACAAGGACACAAGTGACACTCTCACTCAAACAAGCACACAAGCGTAAACTCTCACTCACACAAGCACACACTCTCACTCACACAATCTCAGAAGTGTACACTCTCACTCACACAAGGACACAAGTGACACTCTCACTCACAAAAGCGTACACTCACACAAGCGTAAACTCTCACGCAAACAAGCACACAACCTACAATCTCAATCACACAAGGACACAAGCGTACACTCTCAATCACACAAGCACACAAGCGTAAACTCTCAATCACACAAGCACACAAGCGTACACTCTCAATCACACAAGGACACAAGTGTACACTCTCACTCACACAAGCTCACAAGTGTACACTCTAACTCACACAAGGACACAAGTGACACTCTTACTCACAAATGCACACAAGGGTACACTCTCACTCACAAAATCGTACACTTACACAATCGTAAACTCTCACTCACACAAGCTCACAAGCGTACACTCTCAATAACACAAGCTCACAAGCATACACTCTCACTCACACAAGGACACAAGTGACACTCTCAATCACACAAGCACACAATCGTACACTCTCACTCACACAAGCTCACAAGCGTACACTCTCTCTCACACAAGGACACAAGTGACACTCTCAGTCACACAAGCGTACACTCTCAATCACACAATCTCACAAGTGTACACTGTCACTCACACAAGGACACAAGTGACACTCTCACTCACAAAAGCGTACACTCACACAAGCATAAACTCTCACTCAAACAAGCACACAAGCGACTCTCACTCACACAAGCGCATACGCGTACACTCACTCACACAAGTGTAAACCTCACTCACACAAGCACACAAGCATACACTATCACTCACACAAGCTCACAAGCGTACAATCTCACTCACACAAGCTCACAAGTGTACATTCTAACTCACACAAGGACACAAGTTACACTCTTACTCACACAAGCACACAAGGGTACACTCTCACTCACAAAATCGTACACTTACACAATCGTAAACTCTCACTCAAACAAGCTCACAAGCATACACTCTCACTCACACAAGCTCACAAGCATACACTCTCACTCACACAAGCTCACAAGCATACATTCTCACTCACACAAGGACACAAGTGACACTCTCACTCACATAAGCACACAAGCGTACACTCTCACTCACAAAAGCGTACACTTACACAAGCGTAAACTCTCAAGCACACAAGCGTACACTCTCAATCACACAAGGACACAAGCGTACACTCTAACTCACACAAGGACACAAGTGACACTCTCAATCACACAAGCACACAAGCGTACACTCTCAATCACACAAGCACACAAGCGTACACTCTCAATCACACAAGCACACAAGCGTGCACTCTCAATCACACAAGCACACAAGCGTACACTCTCAATCACACAAGCTCACAAGCGTACACTCTCACTCACACAAGCTCACAAGTGTACACTGTCACTCACACAAGGACACAAGTGACACTCTCAGTCACACAAGTGTACACTCTCAATCACACAATCTCACAAGTGTACACTGTCACTCACACAAGGACACAAGTGACACTCTCACTCACAAAAGCGTACACTCACACAAGCGTAAACTCTCACTCAAACAAGCACACAAGCGACTCTCACTCACACAAGCGCATAAGCGTACACTCACTCACACAAGTGTAAACCTCACTCACATAAGCACACAAGCGTACACTCTCACTCACAAAAGCGTACACTTACACAAGCGTAAACTCTCAAGCACACAAGCGTACACTCTCAATCACACAAGGACACAAGCGTACACTCTAACTCACACAAGGACACAAGTGACACTCTTACTCACATATGCACACAAGGGTACACTCTCACTCACAAAATCGTACGTTTACACAAGCGTAAACTCTCACTCACACAAGCACACATGCGTGAACTCTCAATCACACAAGCTCACAAGCGTACACTCTCAATCACACAAGCTCACAAGCGTACACTCAATCACACAAGCACACAAGTGACACTCTCACTCACAAAAGCGTACACTTACACAAGCGTAAACTCTCACTCACACAAGCACACAAGCGTACACTCTCAATCACACAAGCACACAAGCGTAAACTCTCACTCACACAAGCGTAGACTCACACAAGGACGCAAGTGACACTCTCACTCACACAAGCGTACACTCTCACTCACACAAGCGTACACTTACACAAACGTACACTGTCACTCACACAAGCGTACACTCTCAATCACACAAGCGTACACTTACACAAACATACACTGTCACTCACACAAGCGTACACTTACACAAGCGTAAACTCTCACTTACACAAGCGTAAACTCTCACTCACACAAGGACACAAGTGACACTCTCACTCACACAAGCACACAATTGTACACTCTCACTCACACAAGCGTACACTTACACAAGCGTACACTGTCATTCACACAAGCGTACAATTAGACAAGCGTAAACTCTCACTTACAAAAGCGTAAACTCTCCCTCACGCAAGGACACAAGTGACAAGTGTACACTCTCACTCGCACAAGCCCACAAGTGTACACTCTCACTCACACAAGCCGACAAGTGTACACTCTCATTCACACAAGAACAAAAGTGTACATTCTCACTCACACAAGCCCACAAGTGTACACTCTCACTCACACAAGCCCACAAACATACACTCTCACTCACACAAGCCCACAAGTGTACACTCTCACTCACACAAGCACACAAGCATACACTCTCACTCACACAAGCACACAAGTGACACTCTCACTCATAAAAGCGTACACTCACACAAGCGTAAACTCTCACTCACACAAGCACACAAGCGACTCTCACTCACACAAGCGCATAAGCGTAAACCTCACTCACACAAGCGTACACTCTCACTCACACAAGCACACAAGCATAAACTCTCACTCACACAATCTCACAAGTGTACACTCTCACTCACACAAGGACACAAGTGACACTCTCACTCACAAAAGCGTACACTCACACAAGCGTAAACTCTCACTCAAACAAGCGTACACTCTCAATCACACAAGCACACAAGCGTACACTCTCAATCACACAAGCACACAAGCGTACACTCTCAATCACACAAGGACACAAGTGTATACTCTCAATCACACAAGCTCACAAGCGTACACTCTCAATCACACAAGCACACAAGCGTACACTCTCACTCACACAAGCTCACAAGTTTACATTCTAACTCACACAAGCACACAAGCGTACACTCAATCACACAAGGACACAAGTTTATACTCTCAATCACACAAGCTCACAAGCGTACACTCTCAATCACACAAGCACACAATCGTACACTCTCACTCACACAAGCTCACAAGTTTACATTCTAACTCACACAAGGACACAAGTTACACTTACTCACACAAGCACACAAGGGTACACTCTCATTCACAAAATCGTACACTTACACAATCGTAAACTCTCACTCACACAAGCTCACAAGCGTACACTCTCAATCACACAAGCTCACAAGCGTACACTCTCACTCACACAAGGACACAAGTGACACTCTCAATCACACAAGCACACAAGCGTACACTCTCACTCACACAAGCTCACAAGCGTACACTCTCACTCACACAAGGACACAAGTGACACTCTCACTCACAAAAGCGTACACTCACACAAGCGTAAACTCTCACGCAAACAAGCACACAACCTACACTCTCAATAACACAAGGACACAAGCGTACACTCTCACTCACACAAGCACACAAGTGTACACTCTAACTCACACAAGGACACAAGTGACACTCGTAATCACAAATGCACACAAGGGTACACTCTCACTCACAAAATCGTACACTTACACAATCGTAAACTCTCACTCACACAAGCTCACAAGCGTACACTCTCAATCACACAAGCTCACAAGCATACACTCTCACTCACACAAGGACACAAGTGACACTCTCAATCACACAAGCACACAAGCGTACACTCTCACTCACACAAGCACACACTCTCACTCACACAATCTCAGAAGTGTACACTCTCACTCACACAAGGACACAAGTGACACTCTCACTCACAAAAGCGTACACTCATACAAGCGTAAACTCTCACGCAAACAAGCACACAACCTACAATCTCAATCACACAAGGACACAAGCGTACAATCTCAATCACACAAGCACACAAGCGTACACTCTCAATCACACAAGCGTACACTCTCAATCACACAAGGACACAACTGTACACTCTCACAAGCTCACAAGTGTACACTCTAACTCACACAAGGACACAAGTGACACTCTTACTCACAAATGCACACAAGGGTACACTCTCACTCACAAAATCGTACACTTACACAAGCGAAAACTCTCACTCACAAAAGCACAAAAGCGTACACTCTCAATCACACAAGCACACAAGCGTACACTCTCAATCACACAAGCACACAAGCGTGCACTCTCAATCACACAAGCACACAAGCATACACTCTCACTCACACAAGCACACAAGCGTACACTCTCAATCAAACAAGCTCACAAGCGTACACTCTCAATCACACAAGCACACAAGAGTACACTCTCAATCACACAAGCACACAAGCGTACACTCTCAATCAAACAAGCTCACAAGGGTACACTCTAACTCACACAAGGACACAAGTGACACTCTTACTCACAAATGCACACAAGGGTACACTCTCACTCACAAAATCGTACACTTACACAATCGTAAACTCTCACTCACACAAGCTCACAAGCGTACACTCTCAATCACACAAGCTCACAAGCATACACTCTCACTCACACAAGCTCACAAGTGACACTCTCACTCACAAAAGCGTACACTCACACAAGCGTAAACTCTCACTCAAACAAGCACACAAGCGTAAACTCTCACTCACACAAGCACACACTCTCACTCACACAATCTCACAAGTGTACACTCTCACTCACACAAGGACACAAGTGACACTCTCACTCACACAAGCTCACAAGCGTACACTCTCACTCACACAAGGACACAAGTGACACTCTCACTCACAAAAGCGTACACTCACACAAGCGTAAACTCTCACTCAAACAAGCACACAAGCGTAAACTCTCACTCACACAAGCACACACTCTCACTCACACAATCTCACAAGTGTACACTCTCACTCACACAAGGACACAAGTTACACTCTTACTCACACAAGCACACAAGGGTACACTCTCACTCACAAAATCGTACACTTACACAATCGTAAACTCTCACTCACACAAGCTCACAAGCGTACACTCTCAATCACACAAGCTCACAAGCGTACACTCTCACTCACACAAGGACACAAGTGACACTCTCAATCACACAAGCACACAAGCGTACACTCTCACTCACACAAGCTCACAAGCGTACACTCTCACTCACACAAGGACACAAGTGACACTCTCACTCACAAAGCGTACACTCACACAAGCGTAAACTCTCCGCATAAACAAGCACACAACCTACACTCTCAATCACACAAGGACACAAGCGTACACTCTCAATCACACAAGCACACAAGCGTACACTCTCAATCATACAAGCACACAAGCGTACACTCTCAATCACACAAGGACACAAGTGTACACTCTCACTCACACAAGCTCACAAGTGTACACTCTAACTCACACAAGGACACAAGTGACACTCTTACTCACAAATGCACACAAGGGTACACTCTCACTCACAAAATCGTACACTTACACAATCGTAAACTCTCACTCACACAAGCTCACAAGCGTACACTCTCAATCACACAAACTCAAAAGCATACACTCTCACTCACACAAGGACACAAGTGACACTCTCAATCACACAAGCACACAAGCGTAAACTCTCACTCAAACAAGCACACAAGCGTAAACTCTCACTCACACAAGCACACACTCTCACTCACACAATCTCACAAGTGTACACTCTCACTCACACAAGGACACAAGTGACACTCTCACTCACAAAGCGTGCACTCACACAAGCGTAAACTCTCACGCATAAACAAGCACACAACCTACAATCTCAATCACACAAGGACACAAGCGTACACTTTCAATCACACAAGCACACAAGCGT
>NW_026266946.1:0-16000 GCF_025860055.1 Xyrauchen texanus
TATGAAGTCCAAGCTTTATTTTAACTGATGTTTAAAACACACTCCTATATATTTTTTCCCCCTTATTTACTCCTAAATAACAGCTGCGCTTAAATGCTGAAGCTTGTTAACGTGTGGTAGGAGTATCCATTGGATCAGTACCCTTACCTGTGCCCGAATTCGTATTCACAATATACTGATTTATATGGCAAGACGTTTTAACTTTTATTCATTTCCAGGATATGAATTCTTGATATCAACCACTAAATTTTCACTAGTTAAAATGATAGTTATTGATATCAGGAATTAGATTTCTACTAGTAACAATGGCAATTTTTTATATCAGGAATAACATTTTCAGTAACAATGCTAATTCTTGATATCAACAATTGAATTTCAACTAGTAAAAACTGTAAATCTTGATATCTGTAATTGTATTTTCACTAGTGAAATGTCACCATAGGCTGCCATTCAAAATCAATTGTTGATATCAAGAATTTATTTCTTACTAGTTGAAATTCCAATTTCACATATCAGAAATACAATTCGTACTAGTAAAAACCTTTATTTTTGATATCAAGAATTCAATTGTCACTAGTTGAAATGTCTATTCTTGATATCAACAATTGAATAGTAAAAATAGTATTACAGATATCTAGAAATGTAATTTTTACAGGTAAGTATAGCTATGGTAATGAATTTATGAATATTAATGAGTAGGGGTGTGACTAGATGTCGTGCCATGAGCTCTCGCGAGAATAAAATGTGACGAGATTTCTCGTGGAGTGAAAAGCTATCGCCATGACGGAGCAACATCATGTTTCATTTGATTGGCCACCTCCAGGTCAAAAACTTTTTGTTCTCATTTTTTGTCCTCAAAACGAAATAAAAAAACATTAACAAAGCATTCATTTAGCCTATCACATATTTTGCCCTTCTTGTGAACATAAACAAACCTCATGGCGTTTTTTTTCATTTATTTTGTTGTTTTCTTCACACTTTGTTCTAATGCATCAAATGAAAACACAGTACAGCCAAAATGAAAAATATTTTTTTTTTGTAAACATTAGCTACCATTTGTACAGTTGTGTAGCCTACTACTAAATCATGAATTCATGAATTATATATTTGTTATAGGTCTATTCATTTAGGCTAAGTAGCCTATACTTATCATTCTTTCTTCATTAAATTACTTGTATGCAATGAATAGGGCTGTAGAAATGTACTTAACCAAGGTTTAAAAATGCTTTAAAATGATAAATTCATTTGAAATATATGTCATGTTAATGTAGTAGGCTATAGACAACCAGTAGCCGTGTTACTGATAGCAGGATAGACAAAGGTTTTCCAACTAATATAACTTCTAGCAAAAACAAATTTTTGTTCGCTTTCTCCTGCTCTTGGTGTTTTTGTAGACAAATTTCAGTGCAGTAATTTAGTTTATTTATTTTATTTATACTGAATATAACAGAAATCTGTATAATGTAATAGTCTTTATTTAATTGTTTCTTTCATAAAGCGCCGGAGTCTGTTATACAGATTTAAACGCTACCCTTTTCAACAACATGGTAAAGACAGAACATAATGTATAGCCTAATGCGTACAAATTTAAAGCAGTTGTCACGAACCCCGCTCCCTCGCTCCGCCCCCTCGAGCTTCCACGCTCGTTCCGCCCCCTCGAGCTCGCACGCTCTTTTTGCTCGCTCAAGCCCTCAAGCCCACTTTGCTCCTACTCGCTCACATGCTCGTAGGCAATCTCCCTTCCTCGAGTTTCTCACGCGTTTCCAATCCCCCAGAACATTATGACCACCTGCACTCGCGTCATCTGCACTCCTGCACATTAGTTTCACCTGCACTCGTCTCATCACCTGTCATGGTTTACACCTGCACTCGCCCCTATATATATCACTACCCTTTCGTCTCACGGTTGTTGGTTATTGTATTTAGTTTCCCGTGTCTTTGCCCCCGCTAGTCTCGTCTAGTTTTGACCTCCTCTCGTTCACCTCTTAGCTTGCCAGCTCCCCTTGTTCCCCTGTCTTTTGCTCCCACTTGTTATTCTTATTCTGATTACCCCGGCTCTGACCCCCTACGCTCTCGTTGACCACTCTCTCCTGGATTTGCCCCTTTACCCTATCTTGATTCCCCGGCTTCGATTTAACGCTCACCCTGACCATTCTTCACTGGATTTGCCCTGTTTTTGTACTGTTGCCTGCTTTGTTGGAATAAAGCAGTTTTCTCCGACATTGTGACTGTCTCGTCTTGTGTTTGTGTGTGCGGGTTACAAAATAACCAACCTCACCGAAGTCACAATGCGTCGCGCTGAGGATTCGCGCAGCTCACTAGAGCGGAGGAACACGTCACATTCAGCGCGAGGAGCTACGGTGTGGAAACTTGACCAAGCGCTCGCGGCCCAGGGGCTGCAGGTATGTTCTATGTCTGAAATTTTTCACCCTGTTTCACCTGTGTCTGCCCCTGAGCCCGTTGTTGCTTTCCACGCATCCGCGAGTGCCGTATGCTCTCCATCCCCGGAGAGGTTTTATGGCTCATCGGACGCTTGAACCAAGGGTTTTCCGTGCAAGGCAGTGGTTATGTAACTCATAACCCAGTCCTTGACATTATGGAGCCAGCGGCCCGACTCTTGGGTTTGCGCCAGGGGAGCCAACCCTTGGAGGCTTATATTATGGATTTTTGTGCCCTGGCGTACCAGGTGAATTTTGATGAGGTGGCTCTGAAAGACATTTTTCAATTTGGACTGAATGAGCCAGCCTCATCATTCATGCCTGGTGGTCGCTGCTCTCTCAACCTGGCTCAGTTTATTGACCTCGCCCTACTGTACGCTGGTTCCTCGTTTACTGTGGGGGAGGCAGAAACTGAACCAGCGTTCCACACCACGGCCCCCGTCTTGAAGCCTACCACGGCCCCCGTCTTGAAGCCTACCACGGCCCCCGTCTTGAAGCCTACCATGGCCCCCGTCTTGAAGCCTACCATGGCCCCCGTCTTGAAGCCTGTCACGGCCCCCGTCTTGAAGCCTGTCACGGCCCCCGTCTTGAAGCCTGTCGCGGCCCTAGCCCCGAAGCCTTACACGGCCCTAGCCCCGAAGCCTGTCACGGCCCTAGTCCTGAAGCCTGACACGGCCCCAGTCCCGAGGTCTGTCACGGCCCCAGTCCCGAAGCCTGACACGGCCCTAGCCCCGAAGCCTGACACGGCCCTAGCCCCGAAGCCTGACACGGCCCTAGCCCCGAGGCCTGTCACGGCCCCAGTCCCGAAGCCTGTCACGGCCCCAGTCTCGAAGCCTGGCACGGCCAGCGAGTCAGCGCCCATGCCCGCCACGGCCAACGAGCCAGCGCCCATGCCCGCCACGGTCGGCGAGCCAGTGCCTGTAGCCTCGACCGTCCCCATGGCCACGTCCCCTGTTGGCCGAGGACGCAAGAGAAGGAAGAGGGCCCCTTCTCCCCAGTCTCGTCTTGTGCTCAAGACCGCAGAGTTTCCCTCAGAGTCTTCCACGGCTCTGCCGGGTTCTGCTCCGCCCCCAGAGTCTTCCACGGCTCTGCCGGGTTCTGCTCCGCCCCCAGAGTCTTCCACGGCTCTGCCGGGTTCTGCTCCGCCCCCCAGAGTTTTCCACGGCGAGTCTTAGACGAGACTAGCGGGGGCAAAGACACGGGAAACTAAATACAATAACCAACAACCGTGAGACGAAAGGGTAGTGATATATATAGGGGCGAGTGCAGGTGTAAACCATGACAGGTGATGAGACGAGTGCAGGTGAAACTAATGTGCAGGAGTGCAGATGACGCGAGTGCAGGTGGTCATAATGTTCTGGGGGATTGGAAACGCGTGAGAAACTCGAGGAAGGGAGATTGCCTATGAGATTGCCTACGAGACAGCCTCATCATTCATGCCTGGTGGTCGCTGCTCTCTCAACCTGGCTCAGTTTATTGACCTCGCCCTACTGTACGCTGGTTCCTCGTTTACTGTGGGGGAGGCAGAAACTGAACCAGCGTTCCACACCACGGCCCCCGTCTTGAAGCCTACCACGGCCCCCGTCTTGAAGCCTACCACGGCCCCCGTCTTGAAGCCTACCATGGCCCCCGTCTTGAAGCCTACCATGGCCCCCGTCTTGAAGCCTGTCACGGCCCCCGTCTTGAAGCCTGTCACGGCCCCCGTCTTGAAGCCTGTCGCGGCCCTAGCCCCGAAGCCTTACACGGCCCTAGCCCCGAAGCCTGTCACGGCCCTAGTCCTGAAGCCTGACACGGCCCCAGTCCCGAGGTCTGTCACGGCCCCAGTCCCGAAGCCTGACACGGCCCTAGCCCCGAAGCCTGACACGGCCCTAGCCCCGAAGCCTGACACGGCCCTAGCCCCGAGGCCTGTCACGGCCCCAGTCCCGAAGCCTGTCACGGCCCCAGTCTCGAAGCCTGGCACGGCCAGCGAGTCAGCGCCCATGCCCGCCACGGCCAACGAGCCAGCGCCCATGCCCGCCACGGTCGGCGAGCCAGTGCCTGTAGCCTCGACCGTCCCCATGGCCACGTCCCCTGTTGGCCGAGGACGCAAGAGAAGGAAGAGGGCCCCTTCTCCCCAGTCTCGTCTTGTGCTCAAGACCGCAGAGTTTCCCTCAGAGTCTTCCACGGCTCTGCCGGGTTCTGCTCCGCCCCCAGAGTCTTCCACGGCTCTGCCGGGTTCTGCTCCGCCCCCAGAGTCTTCCACGGCTCTGCCGGGTTCTGCTCCGCCCCCAGAGTCTTCCACGGCTCTGCCGGGTTCTGCTCCGCCCCCAGAGTCTTCCACGGCGAGTCTTAGACGAGACTAGCGGGGGCAAAGACACGGGAAACTAAATACAATAACCAACAACCGTGAGACGAAAGGGTAGTGATATATATAGGGGCGAGTGCAGGTGTAAACCATGACAGGTGATGAGACGAGTGCAGGTGAAACTAATGTGCAGGAGTGCAGATGACGCGAGTGCAGGTGGTCATAATGTTCTGGGGGATTGGAAACGCGTGAGAAACTCGAGGAAGGGAGATTGCCTATGAGATTGCCTACGAGACAGCCTCATCATTCATGCCTGGTGGTCGCTGCTCTCTCAACCTGGCTCAGTTTATTGACCTCGCCCTACTGTACGCTGGTTCCTCGTTTACTGTGGGGGAGGCAGAAACTGAACCAGCGTTCCACACCACGGCCCCCGTCTTGAAGCCTACCACGGCCCCCGTCTTGAAGCCTACCACAGCCCCCGTCCCGAAGCCTGTCACGGCCCTAGTCCCGAAGCCTGTCGCGGCCCTAGTCCCGAAGCCTGTCACGGCCCTAGCCCCGAAGCCTGTCACGGCCCTAGTCCCGAAGCCTGACACGGCCCCAGTCCCGAGGCCTGTCACGGCCCCAGTCCCGAAGCCTGGCACGGCCCCAGTCCCGAAGCCTGGCACGGCCAGCGAGTCAGCGCCCATGCCCGCCACGGCCAACGAGCCAGCGCCCATGCCCGCCACGGCCAACGAGCCAGCGCCCATGCCCACCACGGTCGGCGAGCCAGCACCTGTAGCCTCGACCGTCCCCATGGCCATGTCCCCTGTTGGCCGAGGACGCAAGAGAAGGAAGAGGGCCCCTTCTCCCCAGTCTCGTCTTGTGCTCAAGACCGCAGAGGTTCCCTCAGAGTCTTCCACGGCTCTGCCGGGTTCTGCTCCGCCCCCAGAGTCTTCCACGGCTCTGCCGGGTTCTGCTCCGCCCCCAGAGTCTTCCACGGCTCTGCCAGCCTCTGCTCGCCCCTCAGAGCCCTCGCGGCCTCCGCCTCTCGAGTCTCCCAAGGCTCCTCCTCCCAAGCCTCCCAGGGCTCTTCCTCTCAAGCCTCCCAGGGCTCTTCCTCTCGAGCCTCCTAAGGCTCCTCCTCTCAAGCCTCCCAGAGCTCTACCTCCCAAGCCCCCCAGGGTTCTGCCTTTCAAGTCTCTCGAGCCTCCCAGAGCGCCGCCTCTCAGGGCTTCTCCTCCCGAGTCTTTCAAGGCTCCTCCTCCCAAGCCTCCCAGGGCTCCTCTTCTCGAGCCTTCCAAGGCTCCTCCTCCCAAGCCTCCCAGGGCTCCTCCTCTCGAGCCTCTCAGGGCTCCTCCTCTCGAGCCTCTCAGGGCTTCTCCTCTCGAGTCTTTCAGGGCTCCCCCTCCCAAGCCTCTCAGGGCTTCTCCTCTCGAGTCTTTCAGGGCTCCACCCCTCAAGCCTCTCACGGCTTCGCCTCTCGAGTCTCTCAGGGCTCCTCCGTCTCTCGAGTCTTTCATGGCTCCACCCCTCAAGCCTCTCACGGCTTCGCCTCTCGAGTCTCTCAGGGCTCCTCCTCCCCTCGAGCCTCTCAGGGCTCCGTCCCTCGAGTCTTTCATGGCTCCACCCCTCAAGTCTCTCACGGCTTCGCCTCTCGAGTCTCTCAGGGCTCCTCCACCCCTCAAGCCTCTCACGGCTTCGCCTCTCGAGTCTCTCAGGGCTCCTCCTCCCCTCGAGCCTCTCAGGGCTCCGTCCCTCGAGTCTTTCATGGCTCCACCCCTCAAGCCTCTCACGGCTTCGCCCCTCGAGTCTCTCAGGGCTCCTCCCCCTCTCAAGCCTCTCAGGACTTCCCTCTCTCGAGTCTCTCAGGGCTCCTCCTCCCCTCAAGCCTCTCAGGGCTTCTCCTCTCGAGTCTTCCAGGGCTCCTCCTCCTCCCGAGCCTCTCGGGGCTCCGTCTCTTGAGTCTTTCATGGCTCCCCCCCTCGAGCCTCTCGAGCCTTCCAGGGCCCCACCTCTAGAGCCTCTCGAGTCTTCCACGACCTTTTTCCCCGAGCCTCTCACGGCTCTACTCCCAGAGACTCCAGAGCTTCCTAGGACTCCGCCTCTTGAGCCTCCTACGGCTCCGCCTCCCGAGCCTCCCACGGCTCCACCTCCCGAGCCCCTCACGGCTCTGCTCCCAAAGACTCCAGAGCTTTCTATGGCTCCGCCTCTCGGGCCTCCTACGGCTCCACCTCCATAGGCTCCACCTCCTGAGCCTTCCAGGCCTCCGCCTCTAGAGCCTCCCACGGCGCCACCGTCATTGGCTCCACCTCCAGAGCCTTTCAGGCCTTCGCCCCTAAAGCCTCCTTCGGCTCCACCTCCAGAGCCTTCCAGAACCCCACCTCCAGAGCCGCCTACAGTGCCGCCTCTGACGGCACCGCCTTTCACGGCTCTTCCCTGGCCCCCTGGCCCAGTCCGGTGGCCCCCTGACACTCTCCCTGTCCTGTGGCCTCTTCCCTGGCCTCCTGACCCTGTTCCTGTCCGGTGGTCACCTTCCAGACCCCCGGACCCAGTCCCTGTCCTCCAGTCGCCTTCCAGACCCCCTGACCCAGTCTCTGCCCTACGGCTGCCCCCTAGATCTCCCGACCTGTCCGCTATGTTCCCCCAGACCTTGCCTTGATACTGCCCATTGACCCCATGGACTGTCTCATTTCCCTCTGTGCCCCTTGGACTGCCCTCAATTTTGTTTGTGTGTTTTGTGGGTTGTCTGTTCAGGGTTTTTGTTTGTTGGGTTCGTCCAGCACCACTTCCTCGCAACCGGCGGCCGTCAGGAGCCGTCCGTTTTAGAGGGGAGTACTGTCACGAACCCGCTCCTCGCTCCGCCCCTCGAGCTTCCACGCTCGTTCCGCCCCTCGAGCTCCCACGCTCGTTCCGCCCCTCGAGCTCGCACGCTCTTTTTGCTCGCTCAAGCCCTCACGCCCACTTTGCTCCTACTCGCTTCGCATGCTCGTAGGCAATCTCCCTTCCTCGAGTTTCTCCACGCGTTTCCAATCCCCCAGAACATTATGACCACCTGCACTCGCGTCATCTGCACTCCTGCACATTAGTTTCACCTGCACTCGTCTCATCACCTGTCATGGTTTACACCTGCACTCGCCCCTATATATATCACTACCCTTTCGTCTCACGGTTGTTGGTTATTGTATTTAGTTTCCCGTGTCTTTGCCCCGCTAGTCTCGTCTAGTTTTGACCTCCTCTCGTTCACCTCTTAGCTTGCCAGCTCCCTTGTTCCCCTATCTTTTGCTCCCACTTGTTATTCTTATTCTGATTACCCGGCTTTGACCCCCTACGCTCTCGTTGACCACTCTCTCCTGGATTTGCCCCTTTACCCTATCTTGATTCCCCGGCTTCGATTTAACGCTCACCCTGACCATTCTTCACTGGATTTGCCCTGTTTTTGTACTGTTGCCTGCTTTGTTGGAATAAAGCAGTTTTCTCCGACATTGTGACTGTCTCGTCTTGTGTTTGTGTGTGCGGGTTACAGCAGTTTTACTGGACAATGTTTCAAGGCCGCTGCTGGCCAAATGGGTGCCTTAAGCAGCATTGTAGCCTACTGTGGGGCTGTCCCAATTTAATTGTATTTTATAGTGAAATGTCACCATAGGCTGCCGTTCAAAATCAATTGTTGATATCAAGAATTGATTTCTTACTAGTAGAAATATAATTTTTATATCAATATCAATAATTACATTGTTACTAAATGCATATTTCTGATATGTGAAATTGGAATTTCAACTAGTAAGAAATCAATTACAGATATCAAGAATTATAGTTTTTACTAGTTGAAATTCAATTGTTGATATCAAGAATTATCATTTTAACTAGTGAAAATTGAATTGTGGATATCACGAATTGCCATTGTTACTAGTAGAAATCGAATTCCTGATATCAATAACTATCATTTTAACTAGTGAAAATACAATTCTTGATATCAACAATTACATTCTTGATATCAACAATTTAACCGTCAGCGGTTTTCCCATCAGATGCTCTCACTTTTGGCGCCTGCAAAGCAGTCCGTGTAAGATGGAGGAAGAAACAGCTTAATCAGAGCAGGTAACGCTAGATGCGGCAGTTTCTGCCTTTGATAGAGAATTTTTAATGTCGCAAATAGAGCAAGAATGGAACTTATGCAGAGTGCATCGAACGAGAATTTGCTTGCTGCTACAAGGAGGCTTTTACGAAAGTCTCGAAATCGACATTCAGGTAAGTAGGCCTTTTGCGAAACATGTTTCTGAGTTTCGAAAAGCTTTCTTTTTTTCAGTTACTAGCCTTCCATTCATACACATTGGGATGCATAGCCTACACTTTTTCTCCATTCAATCTCATTACAATTTGATGTTGGTTTTATGTTGTTGCTGGAGACACTTGAAATAGACCTAATACTATAATATTAAATGTACCCGATTATGTCAAGAATTTGGTAATTGATGTGCTGTCATAGAGAATAGGTTATTATATATGTTGATTGACAACCTATCCAGGGAATAGAATACCCGAGAGAGAGAGAGAGGGCGGGACTGGGGCGGCTAAAAAAAGACAAATACAGAGAGAGAGAGACTGTGTCGGTGGAGCTCTGTTAAATAAATAAGTTCTGAGCAACAAAGTCGTTGTAAGTGAGACTTATTTGACATGGTGTCAGAAGTTGTGGAGTAATAGAAATGGCGAAATTCGCTCCACCCACGAACTTCACCTTTGATAGACCTCAAGAATGGGCCGCATGGCGACAGCGCTTCAAGGTACAGGATAGCCACGAAGCTCGCGGAGGAGGATGGCGAGGTGCAAGTGAGTACCCTTATGTATGCCATGGGACCAGAGGCAGAAAACGTATTCAGCTCGTTCACGTTTGAGAGAGACGAGCAGAAAAAAGACTTTGACGCCGTGCTGAACAAGTTCAATGACTATTTCATCCCGAAAAAGAACATCATCCACGAGAGGGCGTGCTTTTACCAACGCATACAAAGGCCGGGGGAGAAGGCCGAGATGTTCATCCGTGCACTCTACGAATTAGCAGAGAGTTGTGACTTCGGTGCACAGAAAACAGAGAACATCCGAGATAAGCTTGTGGTTGGCATCAAAGATAAAGAGCTTTCAAGAAAGTTACAGCTGATGACAGACCTTACCTTAGACACGGCGGTGCTGATGGTGAGGCAGGCGGAGGACATCGCCCAGCAAGTGAGCCAACAGGAGGAAGGTCGTCAAGCAGTGTTCAGGAGGTTACACGCAGACGACCTGAAAGGAAAGGAAGATGGGATGAAAAGAAACCAGCGAAAGGAAAAAATGATAGAATGACCGGTGGCGGCAGGTGCGGAAAGTGTGGAAAAGCGAAACATTACAACAAGGAAAAATGTCCTGCAGCAGAAACTGAGTGTCGAAAATGTAAAAAGAAAGGACACTGGGAGCGTATGTGTTACTCAAGGAGAGTTAATGAGGTAATAAGAGGAACACACACACAGGCAAGTGATGACGATTCATATTACCTGGGTACGATAAGTAAAACTGGGGCTGACGACACAGAGATTTGGTTTGTGAAATTGAACGTGCATGGCTCATGAGTAAATTTTAAAATTGATACTGGAGCTGACGTGACCGTTATGAATGAAGAGACTTTTAACTCGCTTGGAAGTAAAGTGAAGTTGAGTCAGACACATGCGAGATATGACAGCCGGGTGGGAGGATAAATTGTTTGGGACAATTTGAAACCACCACGGAGTACAAGGATAAAAAGTTCAAGTTCACAATTCACGTCATGGAAGGCGACACTGTGAACAATTTGCTAAGCAGAGAACAAGCAGTAGAGATGGGCTTAGTTAAAAGAATCGAGCAAGTCAGCGCAGTATTCGGTGAACAGGGAACAATGAGAACCGAGCCTGTTAAAATAAATCTAAAAGAAAATGTAGAGCCATACGCAGTCCACACCATGAGAAGAGTGCCTTTACCATTGCTCCCCAAAGTTAAGGCCGAACTCCAACGAATGGAGGAGAACGGGGTCATTGAAAAGATAACACAACCCACAGACTGGTGCTGCGCCGATGGTACCAGTAATGAAACCTAACGGGAAAGTGCGCATCTGCGTAGACTTGAAAAAACTGAACGAAAATGTAAAAGGGAACGGTACATCCTACCCACGACTGATGAAGTTCTAGCCAAACTCGCCGGGTCCAAAATATTCTCTTACGTTGGATGCCGCAAGCGGCTTTTGGCAAATTCCCTACATAGTGAGAGCAGTCTTCTCACTACATTCATAACGCCGTTTGCTAGATATTGTTTTAAGCGCTTACCCTTTGGCATCAGCATAAGCGCCAGAAATATTTCAGCGCAAAATGAACGAACTCCTAGGAGGCTTGGAGGGAGTTGCGGTCTACATGGACGATCTAATCGTTCACGGCGAAACCCAAGAACAGCACGACGAGCATCTGAGGCGCGTTCTGGAGAGGATAGAGCGCGCAGGACTCAAGCTCAACAAAGAAAAGTGTATATTCAGACAGAAGGATCTTTATTTCCTGGGGCACGTCATAGACGAGAGAGGAGTCAGGCCCGACCCGGGGAAAGTACGGGCTATTTCAGAGCTGCAAGCCCCAAGAAATGTGAGTGAACTGAAACGTGTCCTGGGGATGATAAACTACATGGGACGCTATATACCAGACTTGGCAACAGTGGGGGGGCCGCTGTTTGATTTACTAAGAGGGACGGTAGCGTGGACATGGGACCAGTCTCAAGAAAGCGCGTTTCAAAAGCTCAAAGAGACTCTAATCACTGCACCTGTTCTCGCGTACTACGATTCAGGGAAGCCCACAGCGGTGTCAGCAGACGCGAGTAGCTACGGGCTGGGAGGGGTCCTACTACAGCTGCACGGAGACAGCTGGAAGCCGGTGGCATATTGTTCGAGGAGGTTAAATGAGGCAGAAACCAGGTACGCGCAAATTGAAAAAGAATGCTTGGCCGGGGTCTGGGCATGCGAGAGATTCGAGAAGTATCTCATAGGGCTGGACAGATTTCGCCTCATTACAGACCACAAACCCCTCGTACCATTGATCAATAAAAAAGACTTGGACACGGTACCGATACGCTGTCAGAGACTTTTAATGAGGCTGATGCGATTCGCAGTGACCGTGGAATACGCACCTGGGAAGACATTAGTAGTAGCTGATACACTGTCGAGAAGTCCAATAGGCGATGATGCACCGAGCAGTAGGCCTACAGTGAACGAGATAGCCTGTTACGTGAGACGCCGTCATAGCCGGCTTGCCCGTGTCACAGTCAAAGTTGAGCTTGATCGAAGTAGCGACTGGAAAAGAGCGAACAGTTACAACTAGTAAGTAAGTTCATAAAGCAGGGATGGCCAGAGCACGTAAGAAACGTACCGGAAGGTATTAGAGACTTTTTTCAGTGAAAGATGCGCTGTCAATAAGTGAAGGACTGATAATTCTGGGCAGACGCATTTGCATTCCAAGGGAACTGAGACAGGACATCCTTGAGCGTATCCACGAAGGCCATCTAGGGTTGACAAAATGCAGAGAAGCGTGCAAGTTCATCCGTATGGTGGCCTGGTATATCATCGGATATAAATAACAAAATTGACTTGTGTATGTTCTGTCGTGAAAACAGGAAAACACAAAGGAAAGAGCCACTGAAGTCAACCCCGCTACCTGACAGACCGTGGCAGCGCGTGGCTATAGACATTTGTGAGAACAAGGACCAGATGTATCTGATTGTTTCGGATTTTTACTCACGCTTCATAGAGATTCTTCATCTGCCAAAGACAACAACTGCGCAGGTGATAAACAGACTGCAAGCTACATTTGCGAGATTTGGAATACCGGAGCAGATCATGAGTGATAACGGTCCGCAATTTACTAGTGAGGCATGGACGTCATTTAAGGAAAAATATGACTTTGAACATGTCACATCGAGCCCGCGACAACCCGCGAGGCAAACGGACATGCCGAGCGGCGGTCCAAGTAGCCAAACGCATCCTCAGACAGGATGACCCGCTCCTCGCTTTGATGTGTTACCGCGCAACACCACATTCATCTACAGGGGTAAGCCCTGCTGAATTGTTGATAGGCAGGAAAATTCGTACTACACTGCCTACGTTGAAGAAAAACCTGCAGCCAAAGTGGCCAAATAGACTGATGGTGAGAGAAAGGGACGCTTTGGCTAAAACACAACAAGCCTTCTACTTCAATCGGAGACATGGAGTGCGTGAATTACCCGAGTTGAAGCCAGGTGATCTGGTGCTGATGAAACAGGACAGGGAAAAGTCGTGGAAAGGTCCAGTGCAGATCAAAACGCAAGTGAGTGCACCGCGCTCATTCGTGGTGCAGGCACCGAAGGGGGAAGGAGAGATGAGGCGGAACCGCAGACATCTACAGAAAGTGCCCGCGGAATATCTAAATGCTGATAACAACTGCGAAACGACAGCGAAGAGCCCGCAGAAGCTTGAAAAACTGCACATCAGCAGCGTGGATCAGCCAGAGTCGCAGACACCGAGTGAGACACAAGGAGTGACTGTGACCAGGTCCGGCAGAGTAATAAAACCAACTGTCAAACTAAATTTATAGTTAAAGTAAACTGGAAATCTATGCATGTTGTATGTGTAGTGTAGGTGAGTTATGCATCTTAAATGAGTGCGTGGTTAAATGTTTGACAAAAGAGAAACTGTCGAATGTTTAAAATGTTCATTATAGTTCAAATGAATATGGTCAAGTGCTAGTTAGAAAAGGAATTATGGTTACAACAATGTGTTTCTTTAGAAAAGTTAAAGGGGGAGGTGTCATAGAGAATAGGTTATTATATATGTTGATTGACAACCTATCCAGGGAATAGAATACCCGAGAGAGAGAGAGGGCGGGACTGGGGCGGCTAAAAAAAGACAAATACAGAGAGAGTGAGACTGTGTCGGTGGAGCTCTGTTAAATAAATAAGTTCTGAGCAACAAAGTCGTTGTAAGTGAGACTTATTTGACAGTGCAAATAAAAAATAGTCCCACAAATGTTTGAAAATGATTTTTAAAAATCAGCATGTTGTGAATTTCCAGTGATAGGCTTGACCAGGGGTGAGTTTCCAAAGCATTGCAAAGTTGTACGGGAACACGTCTCATTTCGAAAGCTGTTGCTACGTAGTACGCAACCTCTGCAGGCTAAAGTAAAAGTACAAGTGCCCTGATGAGTCTTCATTGGTGATGATGAAGCTTCCAAATGAATTGGAGTTTGGCAGATTTTATTAGCCAAGGCTGACAGAGGAATGAAATTACAGAAGCTTCAGGTTACTTCTGTCAAAGAATTAAAGCAAGCCCTTGGCCGGAGTAGGCTGTACATTCTGCCATTAGCTGAATTATATCAGGTTTGTAATCATTTTCTTTGATAATGCTTAAATGTAAAAGTGTGTTGTGGTGTAAATGACAACAATTACCCGCACAGGAATCACCACCTCCTTTGTGCCAGTCACAAAGTGCACCTGAAGCAGGAGCCAACTCTGAGAGAACTCCATCCGTGGTGATTGACCTTACTGATTTTAGTGGCAACACAGATGACACTGCAGACAGCACAGTGGTAACTAAGAATAGACCTATAACGTTTTAAACCAATATGTACCAGAGTCTGTGTTGAGCATTTGTTTCTCATAATATTTAAATCAGATATTTTTTGATGTGTTAATAGGTCTTGCAGCAGTGGCGATCTTTGCGGCAAGAACAAGACAAAGAATTTGAACAATCTTTAATGGCGGACAGGGAAAAAGTAACTGTATTATTTCACTGCAACCCAGCAACCACCTAACTTTTTACTTTCTAAATTTGCAAGTATACATCAAAGAAACATGATATTAGCATACTGTTAGTCTTGTAATACTTCAGCTAGTATGTGTAAATGTCTTTGATTAAGAGCATTATTAAAATCCTGCATTAAGCTATATATATAAACTTTTGAATGTTGAGGTCCTCTTTACTAATCTTGAGAAAATCGTGTTTTTGCAAAACATGAGTCCGGGGTGAAAGACATTTTTAATTTAAGGAAGATTTGATGTATTGTTACATGAACCCATTTAACCTTTAGTACATTTTCTGAATTGGCATTAAGGTCTGGATGGTATAAGAAACGTAGATGGTTGAAATACAAAAGAAACAATTTATTTGAGAGTATGGACTCTAAACTGCTCTGTAATATTTTGTAACTAGTTCTAAGGTATATCAATAGGTGTAAATATAAATTTCTATTGAAATAGAATCCACAAATTCTTTATATTATAAACAGGAGATGAGACGCCAATGTTTCGAGGCACAGGAGAAGAGTCGACTACAGGTAAATGTTATTTAAAAAAATATAACTAATGATTTGTTTGGTTGAAGTAAAAAAAAAGTACTGCATTCATGTAACCTTGTTTGCATAATAGGCAATTGAAGACAGACGGAAGAGGATTGCGAATTACGAGGAACCCATTGATGCTGTGCCCATCAAACTCAAGTTTCCTAATGGAGTGGAAAAAATTCGAAAATTCATCTTGTCAGACACAATTCAAGTAAATAACTCCCTATTTTTAATAAAAGTATAGACAATAAGGATAGAAAACAGTCATGATTTAAAATGTGTTTGGGAAATAATATAGTAAATAGCCTGTATAATAATAATTGTATAATAATGTCACTAAGTGTAATCTACCTATGTTTCATGTACTTCTTTTCAGATCTTATTTGACTTTGTTGGTCAGGATGACCTGTCCAGTGAAATGTTCTATGTTCAAGATGCGATCTCATCTACACCTCTTGAAAATAACCTTTCAGGAACACTTAATGATTACAACATCCAGGGTAGTAGTAGGTATTATGTACGTTGTGACAAAAAATGATTTATGGCCCTGATTTATGGCTTAATTGCTGTACATTTGACCTTTCCCTCCCCTCCCTCGGGCAGTTGTACATGCTGTGATATGACGTGTCTGTTCTGATACCCCCATATGTGTATTTAAAAGAGTAGAAAGATTATTAATCTTTAATGGAAAACTGAGATGACAAAAAAAGTAGTATTACGTTTAAAATGTGTTTAAATGATGTCTTTAATGGGGTTTAATGCTTGGTGAAAAAACTGTTTTGTTTTTTAAACTTTTGACAAAGAGAAGAAAATGTGTTTTTAAACATTAGGTTGTCTAACACATCACTAGCATTGTCACTTTAAAGATGCTGAACAAAAACATAAAATGTATTTAAAAATTGTATTTCAACAAAGAGCATTTTAAATAGCATAAATTGTAAAATGCAGCACAA
>NW_026266947.1:0-16000 GCF_025860055.1 Xyrauchen texanus
ATTCTATCATTATAATGATTTAAGATTTAAATCTTAAACTATCAAGAGTTGATAGTGCGTCATTTTGGATGAAGTCCACTACCAGAGTTCTCTATCGTGCTATTAGAGCTCCGAATTTCTGCAGCAAACGACAACATGCTTAATTAAACAAACAAAACAAACAAACAAAATGCCATCAAAGAAAATTAGCAACGTAGTTGAGCGAGAGATGGAGGAGATCAGAAAATCCTTAAACTTCATGTCGGATGAGTTGAGCAAAGTCGCTAAACAACAAGCTTTGCTACTTGATCTGATGGATGAAGTCAAACAATTGAAGAACCTTGTGAAAGATTCAAGGATTAGAGAGAAGAATTGATGATCTGTAACAATATACAAGAATGGAGGATTTAATTATAAGTGGATTGGAAACAAAACACCAAACTTATGCTAGTGTGGCATAATGAGCTAGAAGCCCACCTGTCCGCATTTAAGTAGGTTCTGTGACGTCATTAATCTGCGCTTGTATTTAGGCTAGTGCGCGTCTTCGGTGAGTTCTCGCCTGCTTTATTTGGTGCTGCACGCTGCTTTGACCGCTCCGAGCGCGTCTCCTGTGAACTCTCGCCTGCTTTATTTCATGCCACACGCTACTGTGACTGTTTCGAGCAGACGACTGTTTGGTGCTGCGACCCATTGTGTCCCACTACTAACGTGGTATTGGTTTCCTCCGGATGGCTGTTGTGCAGGTGTCTGTGCCCTTCAGGTGTGGGTATGACAGGTTTTAATTGAATTTATTGTTGTTAAAGTGTAGCCACTGGTCAAGTAGCAATTCGCTTGCGTTGTCTTTTTAGTTTTAGATTTGACGTGTGAATGATGACTGCGGTGAACCATTAAAAGGATGTCCTTTTGGGTACCTGAACCCGCAGCTATGGTAGGTCACCATCTAACTTCTGTTAAAATATATATGTAGATCTAGATTGACTTTTTTAATCATTTTTGTGAATTTTAGGAGAACTACAAGTCGTGCAGTGTCACCGCTGTTTAGTTATAGGTTGTTTTGATACTGCTGCGCTCAAATTTACACCTTCATATTCTCTGCAGTGCATACACGCACTTCCTCATTGGACGCTTTGCTTATTTAAGGTTCTCTTACGAGAGGTTCTCTCATATTGCGTAAGCTAGCTTACGCTATGTGAAAGATTCATCTTTTCTGAGATATTGAAGCCAAAAAATTATCCTTAATTTTTGTATCCATTGTCAACGCAGTGCGGCAGCTGCAGACCTTGAGCGGGCTATCTAGCGAGCTCATAGGTTGCTCTGCGGCAACTGCTGCAGCCTATAGACGAGCTTGGGCGTAACTCGCGATCCAATGAGAGGCGTCCCGCGCTCACTGCATCAAAGCCCGCCAAAATGGGCGTGACTAGAGTGCATATAAGCGTAGTTCGTGAGGCTGGAACCCTGATTTTCATCTCTTCAGCGAAGCTCTTCGCATCACTGAACTGGAAGCCGCTCGCCGCTCGAGGGGCATCAAGCAAGCGTGGATAGCGCCGAAGAAGCCGGCCGTCTTCGCCACCTTCAGCCGTCCTGCGAAGCTACGCCATCCGGCGACGTATCCTTTTAAAAGCAAGCTAGTTCTTAAGAACTTCACAAAAGAATACTGAGCGTCTTTTTAAGATGCCTCGCTCCACTTGCGCCTCATGCCGCGCTCCTCTCAGCACCGGAGACCGCCACATCATCTGGCGCTCTCTGCCTGGGACTGGGGCATGCAGAGCTCGCCCTCGCCGGCGGATGTGATCTCTGCGAGGAGCTGCCGATGTCGACCCTGCGGGCTCGACTGGAAGCGCCAGGACCGAAGCCACCGCGCCGCCTTCCGCTCAGCCACAGAGAAAAAGCGCCGCTCTCAAAGGCTGCCGGAAACAGTGGTAGAAGCGATTGCCTCGCCGGAGCCCATCCCTCGAGCATCGCCTTCACCCTCCCTGCCCACCCGCGTAGTTGCCGCCGAGCGGCTGCTCTGCTGCAATCTTGGATGAAGAAGCGGAGGATAAGGGCTGTTCCATCATGGCTTCGGACAGCGAGGAGTGGTCAGGCTCACACGCCTCCTTCTCGGCCCAGGAATCCAGCAGGACCCACGCCGGAGTCGAAGGGGAACTAACACGCCTCCTCACACAGGCCGTTGACCGCCTCGGGCTCGACTTGTCACCGCCCCTTGAGCAGGCACCCAACAGACTTGACGGCTGCTTTCTACAGAGCCGCCGCTGCAGCACTCCGCTACCCGGCCGCTCCTTCCTGCCGGAACTCCACGCCGAGCTTTCCAAATCATGGAACGCCTTTCTCGGCCAGGGTCTGATCCCACGTCTCCACCTCTCTTGCTTCGGTGGACGGCGCTACTGAGAAGGGCTACGCTTCCATCCCTCCGGTCGAGGATGCGGTAGCAGCACACCTTTGCCCGCCCTCGCGAGATGGTGGTCTAAACCAGTGCTCCCGCCTAAGGCCTGCAGAACAACTTCCGCCTGTGTTGGCGCGCTTATTCCGCCGCCGGCCAAGCTGCATCTGCTCTGCACTCTATGGCCGTCCTACAGATCCTCCAAGCGGACCTTCTGCGGGAGTGGGATGAGGAAAGTAGGCATCCAGAGGCGGTTGCAGACATACGGAGTGCTACGGACCTCGCCCTCGGCTACCAAAGCTGCAGCCCAAGCTATAGGGAAGTGCATGGCCGCTGACTGTGACCGAGAGACAGCTGTGGTTAACGCTAGCCGACATGGGAGAAGCAGAGCGCTCTACGTTCCTCAACGCACCGCTCTCTCCATACGGTCTCTTCGGCTCCGCGGTGAGTGGTATCATTGACCGGTTTTCAGAGGTCCAAAAGCCACACAAGCCATGAATCTCTTTCTGCCTCGTCGCGCTAACTCCTCTGCAGGCCGCTCACGTGATCAGCCTCCTGCACGCAGCCTCTTCACAGCGCCCAGCTCAACAATCTCAGACTTCTCAGCGTCGACAGGGCGGCCGCCCTCGATCAGCGCTCAGACAGCCGCCGCGAGACCGCCGCCCCAGCGGGCCTCGATTTAAGGTAACGCTGAAACCAGAGCAATCGAAGTCTTCCTAACTTTGTTGAACAAATGACGGCTCAGTCCCGCCGCGGCGGACCACCGTCAAAGCTTTGCCCCTGTCAGTCCCCTTCTCTCAGGCTACTACAGTGGTGAATTTAGCAGCCAACAAGCCGGTAACACTGCCCGCTTGCTCAGCACTCAAACGCCGCTTTCACGGCGATCCAAATAAATCTTGTAAAGAGCAAACATGTCTTATGTGTAGAAAATGTGCCCACAACCCAGTGTTCGCCTCTACACACAAGCATAACACATCCCGTGCTCTTATCAGAGCACGCCTCATAAAGCGGTTACTGAACCGCCGAAGGCCAGAGTCAATGAAGGCGCTCACAAATGCGTGCATGCTGCCATTCTCTGGCCGCTCTGTCACACCGACCATCCCTATGTGTAGAAAATGTGCCCACAATCCAGTGTTCACTTCTGCACACAAGCACTGCATGTCTCGTGGTCCCCACCAGAGCACGCTCACATAAAGCGGTTACGTAACCGCCGAGCGCTTAGAGTCAATAAATGCGCTCACCTAATACGCGCGCGCTCCATTCTCTGCCCGCTCTGTTACACGGCCAGCAAACATTCCTCTGTGTGTAAGTCCCGTGCTCATGACTATGCTTAGCGATCACGTAACAGATGTGACTCTTTCCCCATTCATTCCAATCGGAAGTCACTCACAAAACAGCCTGTTCATGCTGTCTCGCGAGCAATCATGCATGAACACACTAAACGTGCTCACACATTTTGTTCAGCTCTGTGTGCGGCAATCAGAGCCGAATTGGCCATTCACCCTCTAGCGTTACGCTTCAAAGCGTGGGAAGCTATTCCAGGGATATCCAAGTGGGTGTTAAGCACAATACAACAGGGCTATTTGCTACAGTTCGATCGCCACCCTCCTCGCTTCAGAGCGCGCTCGAAAACCACTGTGAACACGGAAGCAGCGTGCATGCTTCGCTCAGAAATAGCAAGCCTTCTGTGCAAAAGGGCCATAGAGAAAGTGCCACCCTCTCTGAGCGAAGTCGGGCTTTACAGCCGTTATTTTCTTGTTCCCAAGAAAACGGCGGCCTCAGACCCATATTAGATCTCAGGGTTTTGAACAAGGTGCTTGCAAAAGACCGCTCAAAATGCTTACAATCAGGAAACTCCTCGCAAGATGTGCGCCAGAGAGACTGGTTTATTTCTCTCGATCTGAAAGATGCATACTTTCAGATTCAGATAAATCCCGTCACAGGCCATTCTTGAGATTCGCCGACGGCCAGGTTTATCAATACACCGTCCTCCCGCTCGGCCTGTCCTTAGCACCTCGTACTTTCACGAAGCGCATGGATGCGGCGCTCGCACCCCTGTGGAGTCAGGGTTTGCGAATTTTGAACTATTTGGACGACTGGCTGATTATGGCACAGTCACATATGGAGCTTCTGTCTCACAGAGCAGTTCTCCTCAGCCATCTGAACAGTTCTCCTCAGCCATCTGAACAGCAGTCAATTGGACCAAGAGCTCACTACAGCCCAGTCAGACAATTTCCTTCCTTGGAATAGAACTAGACTCCGTGGCAATGACGGCTCGCTTATCTACACAGGGCGCGCCGTGTTCAGCTTACTCAGCCGCATCTTTTCAGATGAACAGCCTCACGCCTCTGAAGAAATTCCAGAGAGTGCTAGGTTACATGGCCTCAGCCGCAGCAGTACTTCAGCTGGGTTTACTGCACATGTGCCCGCTTCAGCATTGGCTAAACACCAGCGCCTCGCCGGGCTTGGGCCACAGGCCGCCAGCCCATCAAGGTGACTCAGACCTGTATATCAGCTCTGCAGCCCTGGACAGTGGCCGAATGGTATCAGCGGGAGTGACAATGGGAGCTGTATCTCGCCGAAAAGTCATCTCGACAGACGCGGCCCAACATGGGTTGGGGCGGTCTCGCGAGGGCTCTCCGGTTTCGGCCTATGGTCAGTTCAGGAAAAGCTCCTTCACATAAATTGTCTGGAAATGATAGCGGTCGAGCACGCCGCGCGCTTTCTCCCGGTCATTCAGGGTCACCACGCCCTGGTCCATTCGGACAACAGATCTGTGGTATCCTACCTAAACCATCAGGGCGGTGTCAGATCTAGGAACCTCTTCCATCTGATCGAAACGCATACTGAGTTGGTCCCAGTGCCACCTGCGCCGCTGAGGGCGACGCGACGTGCCAGGCCACCTGAACGACGGCCCGGACAGACTGTCCAGAGACAATATTCCCCAGGGAATGGTCCCTGCACGCTCAAACAGTCCAGACGCTATGGCACCTATTCGGCAGAGCAGAGATAGACCTCTTTGCGCCCAAAGAGAACTCTCACTGCCCAATATTTTTCTCGAAAGCGAGGACGCCGCTGGCCCAGGACTGGCCCAGATGCCCGCTTACGCCTTCCCTCCCGCCTCGCTATTGCCACAGGTAATGCAGAGGATCAGGAAACGCGCCACTCGATGCTCCTCATAGCCCCGCTGGGAGAATCAGACATGCTTCCCGGAGCTTACGCAGCTGTCACTGACAGCCGTGGCCCATCCCAGTGAGAGCAGATCTCCTCTCTCAAGCTCGCGGCACAATCTGGCATCCCCACCCAGAGCCTGGGCTGCATGCGTGAGTGATCAACGACTACCCGTCGCTCTGCCAGAAGGAGTAATAAACACCATCATACACACTAGAGCCCCTTCCACGAGAAGACTCTATGCGTCAAAATGGTCTGTGTTCTCAAAATGGTGCACCGACAGAGACCTGGACCCGCTGGACATGTGGGGTGTCGTCGCTGCTCAGTATTCCTACAAGAGCTGCTGGATAAGGGCAGATCCCCATCCACGCCAAAGTGTATGTGGCGGCCGCTGTGGCGCTCGCTGAACCCCTGCACGGCCAGTCATGGGGTAAAAACGAGCTGGTCATCCGCTTCCTCAGGGGAGCTAGAAGGATGAACCCCCGCGCTCCCATCGGTTCCTATCTGGGATCTTTCTATAGTTCTCGAAACTATGAAAGCCCCCCCTTTCGAACCACTTCAATCCGTGGATTTGAAATACCTTTCACTCAAAACCGTTTTTCTGACTGCCCTGTCATCAGTCAAACGTGTGGGAGACCTTCACGTGCTGTCTGTCAGCGCTGCGTGTCTTGAGTTTGGACCAAGGTCATTTTAAAGCCTAGACACGGCTATGTTCCCAAGGTAATCGGTACTTTTTTCAGAGCACAGGTCATTTCCCTATCGGCGCTACCAACACCCGATAGCGAACGCGACGCCAATCTCCTTTGCCCGGTCAGAGCACTAAGATTGTATACTGCGCGCTCCGCCGCGTTCAGATGCTCTGAGCAGATTTTTGTTTCGTTCGGAGGGCGCACCATAGGTCTCGCCGCCTCGAAACAGACACTATCTAGATGGATAGTGGACGCTATTGCTGCTGCATACGCGTCAAAAGACCTGCCATGCCCGTTGGGCATTAGGGCTCACTCCACTAGAGGCATGGCATCCTCGTGGGCATGGTCCAGCGGGATTTCCATTCACGACATATGTGTGGCAGCGGATGGACTTCCCTCCACCTTTGTCAGATTTTACAATATGGAAGTGCCCGCTCTGCAGGCAAAACTACTAGCGGTTTAATACGCTACAGCTCCCCTGGTGAGCTGCACTGATGGGTCACATTCCACACAGACCGGCACCGCCGTCCTGTCGCTCCTTCCCACTATGTGCTTATGTATTACACAATCAATGACCCGCATTCTTGCCGGCCAAATATTATTTCCCCACTCATAAGGGCTCCCCGGTCCCCCCTTAATTCCCTGGGGCTCATACAGTGGATGCTTGACGCGACGGCGCTGACAATGGGTTCCCATAGTGTAAGCTAGCTTACGCAATACGAGAGAACCTCTCGTAAGAGAACGTATCGGTTACCTAACGTAACCTCGGTTCTCTCTAGATGAGGGAACGAGCATTGCGTAGCCGGCGTGCTTCGCGCCACCGGCTACTTTTCGCTTCAGTCAATGAAAACCAGGGTTCCAGCCTACGAACTACGCTTATATGCACTCTAGTCACGCCCATTTTGGCGGGCTTTGATGCAGTGAGCGCCGGACGCTCTCTCATTGGATGCGAGTTCAGCCCAAGCTCGTCTATAGGCTGCAGCAGTTGCCGCGAGAGCAACCTATGAGCTCGCTAGATAGCCCGCTCAAGGTCTGCAGCTGCCGCGACTGCGCTGACAATGGATACAAAAATTAAGGATAATTTTTTGGCTTCAATATCTCAGAAAAGATGAATCTTTCCCGTAGCGTAAGCTAGCTTACGCAATACTCGTTCCCTCATCTAGAGAGAACCGAGGTTACGTTAGGTAACCAATACGTTTTGTTATAGGTTGTTTTCTTTTGCTTTCTTTGTATAATTGTCTTTTTGGTAACTATTATATTTGTACATTGATTGTTTTATTCATTTGAAGCGTCTTGATTTGTGTATTTTATTAATTTCTCTTGTTTTGTTTCTTTGGTTAAAGATTACTGAATTTCATTATTTGCATTATTAATTGTTTTTCTTTATTGGATTGGGCCTATTGGTGAATGAACTTGTTTTTGTCCATCCACCTGCTAGCTTGTATAAACCTGTTTCTTTTCTTCTTTTTGTTGTATGTGTGTGGTGTGGAGAGTGTGTGTGTGTGTGTGTGTGTGTGTGTGTGTGTGTGTGTGTGTGTGTGTGTGTGTGTGTTTTTCAGGAGCTGCGGCCCTTTTTGCTTGGGCAATTGACCGTTCCTCTCCCTGTTTTGGTGGTGGTGTTTACACCGTGTGCCGTGACTGATAATTTCACTGGGGCTCTTGTGCTGTGAGTGTGTAGTGTGTTTGAGGAGAACAAAATATATCCTTTGCGAGGGCACCTCCTAAATAGAGGCCGCAGCTGTCTCTCTGTGAACTTCGTATTTGATTGTTTGAGGCTTGTCGCCTTTCTGTGTCTGGGTTTTTATTATAAATTATAATAAACTTTTTTGTACTTTGCATAAATACCCGTGTCTCCATATCTTCCTGTCTTTAGTGGGAACCTGTGCGCGGGTAATATTCTCTGGGTGAAATTCCCAGGGTGGCGTAGTCTAGATTAAAATATAGTGTTCTTTGTCCTTGTGGTTGCCACATTTTGGCGTATAGTCGGCAGGACTGACTTAATTTTGACTGGGTTTTGGAGACATGGGTATTAGTTTTGTGTGTAATTGTTATTTGTATGTATTTTTTTGACAAAACAGCAGTGTCACATACTGTTTCTCTCTAACTTCCCTTTTTTTTCTTTTTAGGTGTATATATTTATTTTCTCTTTTTTTTTCTATTAAAATTGTTAGATATGGATGTTGAGTTGCAGGAGCTGCGGGATCTGGTGGCCCAATTGAGGACTGAGAACGAAAGGTTACAGCAGGGACAACCTTCAGTAAGTGCTATAAGCAATGCGCAGGGTAGAGACGCAGCGACGACTAGGCCTTCAGGGGGTAGTGCTGGCACTGAAACAACTGATAGGTTTGTTTTTGTCCCCTTGACCGGAAGTGCCCAAAGTTTAGCGGTAAATCGAGAGTAGGTATTAATGAGTGGGTTGAGGAGGCACAGGATTGTATGCGGGTCCGTTGTCTGTCCACGGCCGATAAAGCTTTTTCCTCTTCGATCATTTAGAGGGGGAAGCTCGGGAAGAAATTAGGCATCGTTCTGATGCAGATAAGGGAGACCCTGATAAAATTATTGCAGCACTTCTTGACCTGTATGGTTGTTCCTTGTCGTATGTAGCACTACAAGAAGCTTTCTTCTCCCGTAGGCAACAGGAGGGGGAGACCTTATTGGAGTTCTCCCTCGCCATAATGGGCCTCCAGGAGAAGGTGAAGCAACAGTCGCCAGCCGCGATGCCAAATGCAGGGGTTTTGCTACGTGACCAGTTTGTTGAATTTGTTTTAGATCCGGCATTGCGCCGTGAGCTTAAACAATTGGTTCGCCGTGAGCCGTCCTGTAACTTTTTGAATGTGCGTAGTGAAGCGATAAGGTGGGAAAGGGAAGGGATGTTGGGGGATGCGAGAGCTCGAAGTCAGTCCCTTCCGTTAGCGTATGGTGTCCAATATGGAATGCAAGGGCGTTCTGGGGTAGAGGGCAGTGGCTTGGTGGCCAGATCGGAATTTGATGAGTTAAAAGAGATGTTAAAACACCAACAGGAACAGTTGGGCCAGCTTACTCAAGGGCTTGTCCAGTTGCAGGGTTCGTCCTTGCAAAAGCCATCCCCTCGCAGGGGTCCTGTAATATGTAGACGATGTCAACGCGCTGGTCACTTTGCTAGAGAATGTGATGGTGATCGAGTTCCTTCTCGTCCTTTGCCTCCTTCCGCGGTAGTACCCGTATCTGGTGGGGGACAGCCCCGCCCAGCACAACAGTCGGAAAACTAGTTCCCACCGGGCTGCGGAGTCACAGTCCGGTTGGGGTGTTAATGGGCTCTGTTTTGAATCACGTCGAAAACGTGCCTCGATTGATTTCGTCCTGTCCACATCTTGTTGCCATCTTTGGTGGGGTTTCAGTTCCCTGTTTGGTGGACACTGGTTCAATGGTGTCCACTATTACAGAGAGCTGTTTCCATAGAAATATCGCACCAGGAGGGCAGGAAGAGCTTAAAATGTGTCATTGGTTGCAGCTGCGTGCGGCAAATGGGCTTGAGATTCCATATATTGGCTATGTAGAGTTACACATTGAGCTTTGTGGGAGCTTGGTGCCTAAGTGTGGGGTCCTGGTGGTCAGAGATCCTCCTGGTGGCATGGGGGACAAAGTTCCCGGTGATGAATGTATTGCGGCGCTGTTACCAGGAGCTCTTTGGTCAACATGGCCCCGCATTGTTTAGTGTGCCTTTTGTTACCCAGGCTCCGAGCGTTATGGTTTAGGCACTTCAGTATTGCTGTCGCGTTAATACTGAACCTGTAGAGGGTCGTGCTGGTAAGGTTAGAGTTCGTGGCCACCGGGCTTGTTGTATACCCGGTGGCACAGTGAAATTTGTCGCTGCCACATGCTCTGAACACTATACTAATTTTCCGGTGCTTTTTGAGCCACTCGAGCAAGGGTTACCTGCGGGGTTATTGGCGTCGCCTGCGTTAATTCAGGTTATTCGGGGTACTGCATATGTGCCCATTGTGAACGTCGGGACTTCCGATGTCATGCTTTATCCCCGTAGCCCTTTAGGTACTTTGGATTAGGTGCTTGTAGTCAGCTTGCCCCCAGATGTGGCGGAGGTCCGATCCGCTATCGCCACTGTCCAGACTCCGGTTCCCCAGGTAGATCTTACTATGGAGGAACAGATTAATGTTCTAGAATTGCCAGGATTATCGGGGAAGGAGGTAAGTCAAGTGAGGGCGTTGCTTCATAGATACCAGTCAGTATTTTCGGCTCATGAGGGGGATTTGGGATGCACTAGTCTGTTGGCTCACGATATCCCCCTCATGGACGATGTTCCAGTTCGGCAGCGTTATCGCCGGATACCGCCCTCTGAGTATGAGGTGGTCAAGGCACATATTAATCAGTTGCTTGAGGCACAGGTGATTAGAGAGAGCTGTAGCCCCTATGCTTCACCGATAGTCCTGGTAAAGAAAAAGGACGGTACCCTACACATGTGCGTAGATTATCGTCAACTAAATGCCAAAACCCGAAAAGATGCATTTCCTTTGCCTCGCATAGAGGAATCTTTAGATGCCCTTTCAGGGGCCTGCTGGTTCTCAACTATGGACTTGGCTAATGGATATAACCAAGTCCCGGTAGCTGAAGGGGATCGGCCGAAGACCGCCTTTTGCACCCCATTTGGCCTATTTGAGTACAATCGTATGCCATTTGGGCTCTGCAATGCCCCCAGCACCTTTCAGCGATTAATGCAACGTTTGTTCATTGTTAATGGAGACCAGCAGTGCCAGTCGTTATTATTATATCTTGATGACATTGTAGTGTTCTCGTCATCAGTGGCACAACACTTGATGCGTCTGGAGGTGGTTTTGCATCGTTTGGAGACTGAGGGGTTACAGGCTAGGCTAGGGAAGTGTTCCTTTTTCCAGAAGGAAGTGAAATATCTGGGACACGTAATTTCGGCTGAGGGAGTGTCCACCGACCCCAGTAAAGTTGATGCAGTGGCCCAGTGGCACCGCCCAGAGACGGTCAAGGACTTGCGTTCATTCTTGGGTTTCGCAAGTTATTATCGCTGCTTTTGTGGAGGGCTTTGCCCAATTGGCCGCTCCCCTACATCGGTTAGTGGCAGAATTTGTGGGGTCTAAATCCAGGAAGCATACAGTTGAATGCTTTGGGATGGCATGGGCCGAGCAGTGCCAACAAAGTTTTGATGGTTTAAGAGGTAGGCTTACGTCATCTCCGGTCCTGGCCTATGCTGATTTCTCCCGACCTTTTGTTCTAGAGGTAGATGCCAGCCATAGAGGACTGGGAGCAGTGCTCTCCCAAGAGCAAGGGGGGAAGGTGCGACCCATCGCTTATGTGAGTCGTAGTCTACGGCCCACTGAGCGCAACATGTCAAATTATAGCTCCATGAAGCTGGAGTTTGTGGCGCTCAAGTGGGCCATGACCGAGAAATTCAGGGAATATTTGTTGGGACAGAAATGTGTAGTTTACACTGATAACAACCCCCTGAGTTACCTGAATACTGCAAGGCTTGGTGCTACCGAGCAGCGGTGGGCCGCACAGCTTGCCTCATTTGACTTTGAGGTAAAGTATAGGTCCGGCCGAAGTAATCATAATGCTGACGCTCTTTCAAGACAGGGTCCATCTGGTTGTCATGGGCTAGATCATCCACTTCCTGGGACTAGTGTACCAGAGGAGATACTGTGTTCTGTAAGGCAGGGAGAAGTAGGCCCCCATGTTCTTCAGGCAGCTATGTCCGCTCTACCGAGTTACTCTAACGAAGATATTAGAGCCCTGCAGCGTACGGACAGAGTCCTTGGTGAGGTATTGGAGTTTTGGGATCGTAAGACCTTTCCCAATGGGGATGAGCGCCGAGGGCTCCCCAAGTCAACACTAGTTTTACTCCGCCAGTGGAATAGATTGGTAGATCGGGAAGGTGTAGTGTACCGCCGTGTTTTTCGTTCTGATGGAGGAGAAGAGATTCTTCAAATCCTTCTCCCTTGTTCTCTGCGGAGTGAAGTGTTGACCCTGTTGCATCAGGATCTGGTGAGGCAGCGTTGCTATTGGCCAGGTATGGCAGCAGAAGTAGCCCAGTGGTGTCGAGATTGCGAGCGGTGCCAGGTTGCTAAAGATACACAACCAGCTGCTCGTAGTCATATGGGCCATCTGTTGGCATCTCAGCCTAATGAGATTCTAGCAGTTGATTTCACTGTTTTGGAGGCATCTCAGACAGGGATAGAGAACATTTTGGTAATGACTGATGTGTTTACTAAATATACATTAGCGGTCCCAACTCGAGACCAGCGTGCTGAAACTGTTGCTAGGGTGTTAGTGGGGGAATGGTTTTATAAGTTGGGAGTCCCTGGTCGAATTCATTCCGACCAGGGGCGCAACTTTGAGTCCATTCTGGTGTGGCAGTTATGTAGCTTGTACAACATCAAGAAGTCTCGCACGACACCTTACCATCCTGCGGGTAATGGCCAGTGCGAGAGATTTAATCGCACTTTGCATAATCTGTTGTGCACCCTTCCCCCTTCTAGGAAGAGGGATTGGGCGTCTTGTCTTCCGCAAGTGGTATATTACTACAACACCACTCCTCACCAGGCCACCGGTGAGTCCCCATATTTTCTTATGTTTGGGCAGGAGCCGCAGCTTCCGGTGGATTTCCTGCTTGGAGGGGTTCAGGACGTCGCTCCTGGTGACGTGCATGAATGGGTTGTAGAACATCAAGCAAGGTTACAGGCTGCTTTTGAGGGGGCCAGTGCACGGTTGAAGCGCGCGGCAGATCATCGAAAGGCGAACCATGACCAGCATGTTCGTGATGTCCCATTGGCTGTTGGCCAGCTGGTGTATTTAAAGGAGTGTGGTAGACGAGGACGCCATAAAATCCAAGATTTGTGGAGTCCTGTAGTCTATTATGTAGTGAAAGCACCAGAGGATAATGGTGCGGTGTACTCCATTGCACCACGGGGAGAACCCAATCAGGTTAAACGTGTTCATCGTTCCCTTTTGAAGGGACAAAGTCAGGAGGTAACGTTGCAGTTATGTCCTAGTGATGGGTCTGTAACTCTGTTAGGAACAGTGTATGAAGAGGGGGTAGACGAGGTGGATTGCTGGCATGTGGTTCCAGGGGAGCAGCAAGAAGCAGGTCTGCCAGCCTTGGATGGTCATGTTTTGGTGGAGTCATCCAATACTGATGCGATGCCATTAGTGGCCCCAAGTGAGCCTGATCCTGTAGAAGTGGTGGTGGCAGTTTGGTTTCCATCAGGCCGGGGGTCGTGCCCCCTCCTGAGCCAGAGAATGGTCAGGTGAGGCCAAGGCGAACTACTGCAGGACAACACTCTAATCCTCATCATCTTCCTAGGGCATTAGGAGGTTCTGGGTCTGCTTTTCCATCAGCGGCCGTTTCTAGTTCGGTTTCTGTCTTTTTTAGACCCTGGAGTTGAGTCCATTGTCGGGGCGACAATGCAAAATGGTGGGGTACATTGTGGCATAATGAGCTAGAAGCCCACCTGTCCGCATTTAAGTAGGTTCTGTGACGTCATTAATCTGCGCTTGTATTTAGGCTAGAGCGCGTCTTCGGTGAGTTCTCGCCTGCTTTATTTGGTGCTGCACGCTGCTTTGACCGCTCCGAGCGCGTCTGCTGTGAACTCTCGCCTGCTTTATTTCATGCCACAGGCTACTGTGACTGTTTCGAGCGGACGACTGTTTGGTGCTGCGACCCATTGTGTCCCACTACTAACGTGGTATTGGTTTCCTCCGGATGGCTGTTGTGCAGGTGTCTGTGCCCTTCAGATGTGGGTATGACAGGTTTTAATTGAATTTATTGTTGTTAAAGTGTAGCCACTGGTCAAGTAGCAATTCGCTTGCGTTGTCTTTTTAGTTTTAGATTTGACGTGTGAATGATGACTGCAGTGAACCATTAAAAGGATGTCCTTTTGGGTACCTGAACCCGCAGCTATGGTAGGTCACCATCTAACTTCTGTTAAAATATATATGTAGATCTAGATTGACTTTTTTAATCATTTTTGTGAATTTTAGGAGAACTACAAGTCGTGCAGTGTCACCGCTGTTTAGTTATAGGTTGTTTTGATACTGCTGTGCTCAAATTTACACCTTCATATTCTCTGCAGTGCATACACGCACTTCCTCATTGGACGCTTTGCTTATGCTGCGCTCAAATTAACCTTCATATTCTCTGCAGTGCATACACGCACTTCCTCATTGGACGCTTTGCTTATTTAAGGTTTTGTTATAGGTTGTTTTCTTTTGCTTTCTTTGTATAATTGTCTTTTTGGTAACTATTATATTTATACATTGATTGTTTTATTCATTTGAAGCGTCTTGATTTGTGTATTTTATTAATTTCTCTTGTTTTGTTTCTTTGGTTAAAGATTACTGAATTTCATTATTTGCATTATTAATTGTTTTTCTTTATTTGATTGGGCCTATTGGTGGATGAACTTGTTTTTGTCCATCCACCTGCTAGCTTGTATAAACCTGTTTTTTTTCTTCTTTTTGTTGTATGTGTGTGGTGTGGAGAGTGTGTGTGTGTGTGTGTGTGTGATGTGGCGGAGGTCCGATCCGCTATCGCCACTGTCCAGACTCCGGTTCCCCAGGTAGATCTTACTATGGAGGAACAGATTAATGTTCTAGAATTGCCAGGATTATCGGGGAAGGAGGTAAGTCAAGTGAGGGCGTTGCTTCATAGATACCAGTCAGTATTTTCGGCTCATGAGGGGGATTTGGGATGCACTAGTCTGTTGGCTCACGATATCCCCCTCATGGACGATGTTCCAGTTCGGCAGCGTTATCGCCGGATACCGCCCTCTGAGTATGAGGTGGTCAAGGCACATATTAATCAGTTTCTTGAGGCACAGGTGATTAGAGAGAGCTGTAGCCCCTATGCTTCACCGATAGTCCTGGTAAAGAAAAAGGACGGTACCCTACACATGTGCGTAGATTATCGTCAACTAAATGCCAAAACCCGAAAAGATGCATTTCCTTTGCCTCGCATAGAGGAATCTTTAGATGCCCTTTCAGGGGCCTGCTGGTTCTCAACTATGGACTTGGCTAATGGATATAACCAAGTCCCGGTAGCTGAAGGGGATCGGCCGAAGACCGCCTTTTGCACCCCATTTGGCCTATTTGAGTACAATCGTATGCCATTTGGGCTCTGCAATACCCCCAGCACCTTTCAGCGATTAATGCAACGCTTGTTCATTGTTCATGGAGACCAGCAGTGCCAGTCGTTATTATTATATCTTGATGACATTGTAGTGTTCTCGTCATCAGTGGCACAACACTTGATGCGTCTGGAGGTGGTTTTGCATCGTTTGGAGACTGAGGGGTTACAGGCTAGGCTAGGGAAGTGTTCCTTTTTCCAGAAGGAAGTGAAATATCTGGGACACGTAATTTCGGCTGAGGGAGTGTCCACCGACCCCAGTAAAGTTGATGCAGTGGCCCAGTGGCACCGCCCAGAGACGGTCAAGGACTTGCGTTCATTCTTGGGTTTCGCAAGTTATTATCGTCGTTTTGTGGAGGGCTTTGCCCAATTGGCCGCTCCCCTACATCGGTTAGTGGCAGAATTTGTGGGGTCTAAATCCAGGAAGCATACAGTTGAATGCTTTGGGATGGCATGGGCCGAGCAGTGCCAACAAAGTTTTGATGGTTTAAGAGGTAGGCTTACGTCATCTCCGGTCCTGGCCTATGCTGATTTCTCCCGACCTTTTGTTCTAGAGGTAGATGCCAGCCATAGAGGACTGGGAGCAGTGCTCTCCCAAGAGCAAGGGGGGAAGGTGCGACCCATCGCTATGTG
>NW_026266948.1:0-5000 GCF_025860055.1 Xyrauchen texanus
GAAAACATTATACATAGTAATAATAAATTATTTAAAGTATTAATTAAAGTAGTTTATTAAACACACATAACACTTCATATATTCATGGAATCATTACTTCATATAATTCCAAATGAAAATCCACACCTTACCCTGGTAGATGTTCATTATAACAGCAGCGACCAAAACAAGAAAATGCGCAGTCACCAAGACTTCAGAAGTAACAAAGCCCCTTCATGCTCAGAATTTATATGTCCTGCTAGGGAAATTCCTTATTTGACGTCGACGTCTTGAGCAGAGGTAACAGACACACATACCAAGCATGCTTGAGACTTTTGATGACTCTTACTCATTAATAAATCACTTACAGTACAAACATTACGTAAGGCTTAACAGATTAATTGTTCATTTAAGTTCATACACTATGTGATTAAATATGATTTCTTTTTTAAAGTTTTATTGTATTTCTCGATGAACATGGAACTAATGATCTGTTAAATTAAATAATGTATGTTAATGAAAGTTATTATACAATGTGTTCTTTTATGAGTAAATACTGATGAATTAGAGGCATACCAAGTTATATTTTACAACAGCCACTTCTCAAATATTCTTGAACAGAACACAAAACAACATTTTATATTATGAAAGCCAAAGAGGTGGAAATTCATAATTATGATTTGTGTTTTGTTTATATTATTATTAAAATGAGCAAAATTAGTCAAAGTTCTTTGTCCAGGTCTCTCTCTCTCTCTCTTTCTCCTGTGGGGGCCATGACATCTGTTTTAGGGCTCCCTGTTCTCCTATTCTAATCTTTTCTATTTGCAAAAGTAATGTTTGGGAGTCTAAAATGCTAAAAAGCTAAAGATCCAAATAACCATCTGAAGACAAATGTTTTTGTGAGACACCTTAAGTGCCTAAAACTTTTGCACAGTACTGTGTATATATATATATATATATATATATATATATATATATATATATATATATATATATAAAAAATTTATATATTTTTTTTTTGAAGGCATAATCTACAATCATGTTTTTCATCAAACTGCACAATAATGATTAAGATATTACAAACATTTCAGCTTAATCTTTCTGTTATAGCATAATTTTCAATAAATCTGCTTTGAAATGGTGTGCATTGTGAAAAGCTCTATATAATTAAAAATTAACTGACTCTTCCGCAATGAGAAAGTTGAGAGTGGTCCGTAATGATGAGTCAAATACAAATTCTGAGAATCTACACTCATTATTTCCTACACTGTCTCTGCTATTACACAACCATCTGTAACACATATTGCATTTTTTCCATGTTTGGTGTCATGATGACAGTGTCAAACTGATGATGAGGAGAAAGGGGAACAAAGGTTTCTATGGAAACAAGTGGTATCATATATAAGAAATAAGCAGAATAGAAGTGTCTTCACCATCACATGTACTCAAACATCCATGAACTCTGATTTTACCAGAAATCTTTATAAAAAAAAATGTTGTGAGGGGGGGAGAGATACAGAGGCAGACAGACAGATAGAGAAAGAGATGATTTGTGCTGCTAAATTCAGTGTGTTTCCACCTTTTCACCTTTGCTTTATTCAGAAAGGCCAATGAAAATTGGTGAGTGGAAGCTGCTGCATGCCTCACAGTGAGTGCTCGACCACATCATGACCTTCCAGCGAGTTAGGTAAGGCATCTCCCTGATCCCGTTGAGGTTGGAAAGAGGCACTTACCTGCGGAGGCTACAGGTGGCACGCTTTCATGATTTTTGTATTAAGCAATTTCCCACCAAGCACCTGCTAGAATAGCACTGGGAAAGTGCTCTTCCCTCTCCAGGAGGGAGAGCACTTCAGAGACCACATCCTACCGGAGGGAGATTAACATGTGAAGAATACCTCACGTGGACATACTGACGGGGATGTTTGCATATGGAATGAAGCCACAAGGTGGACCCTATCTATGGAGAGGGTACACAGCAACAGTGGCCGAGGCAGAGCTAAGCTCTGTCGAGGGGAATTGCAGGGTTCACCTGAGGGGAAACCGAACAGTGGAACCGCATCACCAAGCCCAAGTACGTGGGCTCACCTGAAAAGGGGCATTCCACGAGTACTGGGCCTGGCGGCATTACTCCTCTGCCGAGTTAGTCAATGAATAGTCCTTAAGACATTAAAGAGGCATCCAGTGTTAACCAATTACAGGGAAATGTTGTGGACATTATCACCTTGAAAAGGGAAAGGTGCAAATGCAAGCGATACACCAGACCAGCTGCCCAGCCTACCTGTTGTTACCCCGTAACACTCGGGTCAAAACCGGTTCTATGCGGAGGTTGTAGAACCTTGCAAATGTATTGGGTGTAGCCCAACCCGCTGCTCTGCATATGTTAGAGAGGTGCCCCTCACCATTCCACTGGACGCAACACCTCTAGTGGCATGCACCCGGACTCCCAAGGGGCACGGCAAGTCTTGTGATTGGTAAGCCAAGGAAATGGCATTCACAATTCAATGGGCCAGCCTCTGTTTGGAGGCAGCTTTCCCCTTTTGCTTTCCTCCAAAACAGACAAAGAGCTGCCCAGAGCATCTAAAGCTCTGCATGCGGTCCAGATAGATGCGCAGGGCGCAAACTGGACACAGCAATGACAATGCCGGGTCTTCCTCTGATCCAGAGGGGTTAGGACTTTGGGCATGTAACTAGGCCGGAGTCTCAAGATCACGTGAGAGTGTGCCGGCCCGAACTCCAGGCATTCGCTGGTGACAGAGCGCCTGCAGGTCTCCAACTGTCTTGATAGAAGTGAGCGTCACCAGGAGGGGCATCTTCAGAGACAAAGTGCTGAGATCGGCCTGCTCCTGGGGCTCAAAGGGGGATCTCTGTAAGGCAGGTAGGACCACAGAGAGATGAGGCACAGCCTAGGAGGATTCAATCTCCTCATGTCCCTGAGGAACCTGGTGATCAGGTCGTGTTGCCACAAGGGTCTCCCATCCAGTATATCGTGATACACTGTTATAGCAGCCATGTACACCTTCTGGATGGAGGGAGACAGCCGTCTCTCCAGACCCTCCTGTAGGAAGGACAACACAGACCCGACCGTGCATCTCTGTGGATCTTCCCCGCGGGAAGAACACCAATTTGCGAGAGACGCCACTTCAGAGCATACAGTCGTCTCGTAGATGGGGCTCTGGCCTGAGTGATCATGTCTATCACCGCTGGTCGAAGGCCTGCTAGGTCTTCTGCGTCCTGTCCAGGAGCCAGTTGTGAAGGTTCCAGAGGTCCGGCCATGGGTGCTGGAGTGTGCCCTGCCCCTGAGTGAGAAGGTCCTGCCTCAGGGGAATGCGCCATGGAGGGGCTACTGCAAAGAGCATCAGGTCAGAGAACGAAGTCCGGTTGGGCCAGTACGGCGCAACCATCAGGACTTGCTGCCCAGCCTCCATGACTTTGCACAATGTCTGTGCAAAGAGGCTTACTGGGGGAAACGCATACTTGCTAAGCCCCCAAGGCCAGCTGTGCACCAAGACATCCCCGCTGAGGGGAGTCTCGGACAGGGAGTACCAAAGGGGGCAATGAGAGGACTCTCAGGAGGCAAACAGGTCCAAGTGCACCTCCCTGAATCTCTCCAAAATCAGCTGGACTGCGTTGGGGTGGAATCTCTGAGAGCATATCCGCTGTATGTTTGAGGACGCATGGGAGGTGAGTGGCTCGCAGAGACTTCGATGTCTGCTGACTCCAAAGGAGGAGGCGGCAGGCGAGTTGTGACATGTGACGTGAGTGTACACCGCCCTGGCGGTTTATATACGCCACTGTCACTGTGTTTTCCATCCGGACCAACATGTGTTTGCCCTGAATCAATGGCCGAAGCGATACTGCCAACAACTCTAGGCAGTTGATATGCCATTGCAGGCGGGGCCATCTCCAGAGCCCCGATACTGCCTGCCATTGCACACAGTACACCAGCCCGGATTTGAGGCATCTGTTGTGACCACGATGTGCCTTGAGACCTGCTCTAAGGGAACCCCTTGCTTTCGTCGCCAGTAGAGTGAGGTCAGTCGCGGTGTGCAGTTCCTGCATAATCCTTGGGTCGGTCCTATCCTCATGCAGATCTTTAGTGCCTTTGCCACTAGTGATGAAGAAATCTTACAGGCCTTGGAAGGGAGCCTTGGTCAGCTCCTCCAGGTGGATGCCACAGCGCACTCTACCTGGGGAAGCTCAACATATCCCTTAGCCACACCGCCGTCGAGGGTAGTTAGGGTGGACAAGCTGGCAAAGTGTGAACAGGCAGAGAAAGGTGCCTTCCATGACTTTGAGCTCCTCGTGCATTTACGAAAAGAAGTAAATATTCAAGGACCAATAACTCAATTACTGTACTGTACCTGTTATGTTGTCTGAAAATCCTCACTACGGTGAACATTGAGAACCTGCTCAGGTTTGGTTGAACCTGTTGTCCAGCTTCCCTCATCGTCATCCCATGATCAATTAGGTGGATGCATCAGGCTTGAGTGGATTAGGGTTAGGGTTGGGGTTAGGGTTAGCGGTTAGGGGTTAGGGGTTAGGGTTAGGTTTTTAGGGACAACGGCCCCCCCCATAACAGTCTCCCCAGACTGCTACAGTTTACTTAGGGGACTCGCAGAAAAGCACTGGCCGGCGCATGTTTCTGGTGGACCGATCGACCTTTGCCTAAATTACAAAAAAAGGGGAAATCCCTAACCAGGCCTGTTTGTGCCCCCCACATGGCCTTGAGACTTTCGGCCACTAGGGTTTTTTTTGGAAAATCTTGATTCAAGAACATCCTTTATTTTACTTTTTGTTCCAAACAAGTTCCAGTCCTATGCCTATTTGTACCCCCCAGATGGCCTTGAGACTTTTGGCTATTAGGTTAAAACTTTTAGATTTCTTCTATCGTCCTTGTTCTAAAGAGAAATTCCTGTCTGCGCCTATTTGTACCCCCCACATGGCCTGGAGACTTTTGGCTATTAGGTTAACTCTTTAGATTTTTCCTACATTAGGGTTGGGTTGTTAGGGACAATGACCCC
>NW_026266948.1:10000-15931 GCF_025860055.1 Xyrauchen texanus
GCCAGGCCAGGCCAGGCCAGGGCCAGGCCAGGGCCAGGGCCAGGCCAGGGCCAGGCCAGGGCCAGGCCAGGCCAGGCCAGGCCAGGCCAGGGCCAGGCCAGGCCAGGGCCAGGCCAGGCCAGGCTCAGGCCAGGGCCAGGCCAGGCCAGGCCAGGCCAGGCCAGGCCAGGCCAGGCCAGGCCAGGCCAGGGCCAGGCCAGGCCAGGCCAGGCCAGGCCAGGCCAGGCCAGGCCAGGCCAGGGCCAGGCCAGGCCAGGCCAGGGCCAGGCCAGGGCCAGGCCAGGGCCAGGGCCAGGCCAGGCCAGGCCAGGCCAGGCCAGGCCAGGCCAGGCTAGGCCAGGCCAGGCCAGGCCAGGCCAGGCCAGGCCAGGCCAGGGCCAGGCCAGGGCCAGGCCAGGCCAGGCCAGGCCAGGCCAGGCCAGGGCCAGGCCAGGCCAGGGCCAGGCCAGGCCAGGCCAGGCCAGGCCAGGCCAGGCCAGGCCAGGCCAGGCCAGGCCAGGGCCAGGCCAGGCCAGGCCAGGGCCAGGGCCAGGCCAGGCCAGGCCAGGCCAGGGCCAGGCCAGGCCAGGCCAGGCCAGGCCAGGGCCAGGCCAGGCCAGGCCAGGGCCAGGCCAGGCCAGGCCAGGCCAGGGCCAGGCCAGGCCAGGCCAGGCCAGGCCAGGGCCAGGCCAGGCCAGGCCAGGCCAGGCCAGGCCAGGCCAGGCCAGGGCCAGGCCAGGCCAGGGCCAGGGCCAGGCCAGGCCAGGCCAGGCCAGGCCAGGCCAGGCCAGGCCAGGCCAGGCCAGGGCCAGGCCAGGGCCAGGCCAGGCCAGGGCCAGGGCCAGGCCAGGCCAGGCCAGGCCAGGGCCAGGCCAGGCCAGGCCAGGCCAGGCCAGGGCCAGGCCAGGCCAGGGCCAGGCCAGGCCAGGCCAGGCCAGGCCAGGGCCAGGCCAGGCCAGGCCAGGCCAGGGCCAGGCCAGGGCCAGGCCAGGCCAGGCCAGGCCAGGCCAGGCCAGGCCAGGCCAGGGCCAGGGCCAGGCCAGGCCAGGGCCAGGGCCAGGCCAGGCCAGGCCAGGCCAGGCCAGGCCAGGGCCAGGCTAGGCCAGGCCAGGGCCAGGCCAGGCCAGGGCCAGGCCAGGCCAGGCCAGGCCAGGCCAGGGCCAGGCCAGGCCAGGCCAGGGCCAGGGCCAGGCCAGGCCAGGCCAGGCCAGGCCAGGCCAGGCCAGGCCAGGGCCAGGCCAGGCCAGGCCAGGCCAGGCCAGGCCAGGGCCAGGCCAGGCCAGGCCAGGGCCAGGCCAGGCCAGGCCAGGCCAGGCCAGGGCCAGGCCAGGCCAGGCCAGGCCAGGGCCAGGGCCAGGCCAGGGCCAGGCCAGGCTAGGCCAGGCCAGGCCAGGCCAGGCCAGGCCAGGCCAGGCCAGGCCAGGCCAGGCCAGGGCCAGGGCCAGGCCAGGGCCAGGCCAGGCCAGGGCCAGGCCAGGCCAGGGCCAGGCCAGGCCAGGCCAGGCCAGGCCAGGGCCAGGGCCAGGCCAGGCCAGGCCAGGCCAGGCCAGGCCAGGCCAGGCCAGGCCAGGGCCAGGCCAGGCCAGGCCAGGCCAGGGCCAGGCCAGGCCAGGGCCAGGGCCAGGCCAGGGCCAGGCCAGGCCAGGCCAGGCCAGGCCAGGCCAGGCCAGGGCCAGGCCAGGGCCAGGCCAGGCCAGGCCAGGCCAGGCCAGGCCAGGGCCAGGCCAGGCCAGGCCAGGCCAGGCCAGGCTCAGGCCAGGCCAGGCCAGGCCAGGCCAGGCCAGGCCAGGCCAGGGCCAGGCTAGGCCAGGCCAGGGCCAGGCCAGGCCAGGGCCAGGCCAGGCCAGGGCCAGGCCAGGCCAGGCCAGGGCCAGGGCCAGGCCAGGCCAGGCCAGGCCAGGCCAGGCCAGGGCCAGGCCAGGCCAGGCCAGGGCCAGGCCAGGCCAGGCCAGGCCAGGCCAGGCCAGGCCAGGGCCAGGCCAGGGCCAGGCCAGGGCCAGGCCAGGGCCAGGCCAGGGCCAGGCCAGGCCAGGCCAGGGCCAGGCCAGGCCAGGCCAGGCCAGGGCCAGGCCAGGCCAGGCCAGGCCAGGCCAGGCCAGGCCAGGCCAGGGCCAGGCCAGGCCAGGGCCAGGCCAGGGCCAGGGCCAGGGCCAGGCCAGGCCAGGCCAGGGCCAGGCCAGGCCAGGCCAGGCCAGGCCAGGCCAGGGCCAGGCCAGGCCAGGGCCAGGCCAGGCCAGGCCAGGCCAGGGCCAGGCCAGGCCAGGGCCAGGCCAGGCTCAGGCCAGGCCAGGCCAGGCCAGGGCCAGGGCCAGGGCCAGGCCAGGCCAGGCCAGGCCAGGCCAGGCCAGGCCAGGCCAGGCCAGGCCAGGCCAGGCCAGGGCCAGGCCAGGCCAGGCCAGGCCAGGGCCAGGCCAGGCCAGGCCAGGCCAGGCCAGGGCCAGGCCAGGCCAGGCCAGGGCCAGGCCAGGGCCAGGCCAGGCCAGGGCCAGGCCAGGCCAGGCCAGGCCAGGCCAGGGCCAGGCCAGGCCAGGCCAGGCCAGGGCCAGGCCAGGCCAGGCCAGGGCCAGGGCCAGGCCAGGCCAGGCCAGGCCAGGGCCAGGCCAGGCCAGGGCCAGGGCCAGGCCAGGGCCAGGCCAGGCCAGGCCAGGCCAGGCCAGGGCCAGGCCAGGCCAGGCCAGGCCAGGCCAGGCCAGGCCAGGCCAGGCCAGGCCAGGCCAGGCTCAGGGCCAGGCCAGGCCAGGCCAGGCCAGGCCAGGCCAGGCCAGGCCAGGGCCAGGCCAGGCCAGGCCAGGCCAGGCCAGGCCAGGCCAGGGCCAGGCCAGGCCAGGCTCAGGCCAGGCCAGGGCCAGGCCAGGGCCAGGCCAGGCCAGGCCAGGGCCAGGCCAGGCCAGGCCAGGGCCAGGCCAGGCCAGGGCCAGGCCAGGCCAGGCCAGGGCCAGGCCAGGCCAGGCCAGGCCAGGCCAGGCCAGGCCAGGCCAGGCCAGGGCCAGGCCAGGCCAGGCCAGGCCAGGCCAGGCCAGGGCCAGGCCAGGCCAGGCCAGGCCAGGCCAGGCCAGGCCAGGCCAGGCTAGGGCCAGGCCAGGGGCCAGGCCAGGCCAGGCCAGGCCAGGCCAGGCCAGGCCAGGCCAGGGCCAGGCCAGGCCAGGGCCAGGCCAGGGCCAGGCCAGGCCAGGGCCAGGGCCAGGCCAGGGGCCAGGCCAGGGCCAGGCCAGGCCAGGCCAGGCCAGGGCCAGGCCAGGGCCAGGCCAGGCCAGGCCAGGGCCAGGCCAGGCCAGGGCCAGGCCAGGGCCAGGCCAGGCCAGGCCAGGCCAGGCCAGGCCAGGCCAGGCCAGGCCAGGCCAGGGCCAGGCCAGGCCAGGCCAGGCCAGGCCAGGCCAGGGCCAGGCCAGGGCCAGGCCAGGCCAGGCCAGGCCAGGCCAGGCCAGGGCCAGGCCAGGCCAGGCCAGGCCAGGCCAGGCCAGGGCCAGGGCCAGGCCAGGCCAGGCCAGGCCAGGCCAGGGCCAGGCCAGGCCAGGGCCAGGCCAGGCCAGGCCAGGCCAGGCCAGGCCAGGCCAGGCCAGGCCAGGCCAGGCCAGGCTAGGCCAGGCCAGGCCAGGCCAGGGCCAGGCCAGGCCAGGCCAGGCCAGGGCCAGGCCAGGCCAGGCCAGGCCAGGGCCAGGCCAGGCCAGGCCAGGCCAGGCCAGGCCAGGCCAGGCCAGGCTAGGCCAGGCCAGGCCAGGCCAGGCCAGGCCAGGCCAGGCCAGGCTAGGCCAGGCCAGGCCAGGCCAGGCCAGGGCCAGGCCAGGCCAGGCCAGGCCAGGCCAGGCCAGGCCAGGCTAGGCCAGGGCCAGGCCAGGCCAGGCCAGGCTAGGCCAGGGCCAGGCCAGGCCAGGCCAGGCCAGGCCAGGCCAGGCCAGGGCCAGGCCAGGCCAGGGCCAGGCCAGGCTAGGCCAGGCCAGGCCAGGCCAGGCCAGGCCAGGCCAGGCCAGGGCCAGGCCAGGCCAGGCCAGGCCAGGCCAGGGCTAGGCCAGGCCAGGCCAGGGCCAGGGCCAGGCTCAGGCCAGGCCAGGCCAGGCCAGGCCAGGCCAGGCCAGGCCAGGCCAGGCCAGGCCAGGCCAGGCCAGGGCCAGGCCAGGCCAGGCCAGGCCAGGGCTAGGCCAGGCCAGGCCAGGCCAGGCCAGGCCAGGCCAGGCCAGGCCAGGGCCAGGCCAGGCCAGGCCAGGGCCAGGCCAGGCCAGGCCAGGCTAGGCCAGGCCAGGCTCAGGCCAGGCCAGGGGCCAGGGCCAGGCCAGGCCAGGCCAGGGCCAGGCCAGGGCCAGGCCAGGCCAGGCTAGGCCAGGGCCAGGGGCCAGGCCAAGCCAGGGCCAGGGGCCAGGGCCAGGCCAGGCCAGGCCAGGGCCAGGCCAGGCCAGGCTAGGCTAGGCCAGGCCAGGCCAGGGCCAGGCCAGGGCCAGGGCCAGGCTAGGCCAGGCCAGGCCAGGCCAGGGCCAGGCCAGGCCAGGCCAGGCCAGGCCAGGCCAGGCCAGGCTGCAGGCCAGGCTCAGGCCAGGGCCAGGGCCAGGCCAGGCCAGGCCAGGCCAGGGCCAGGCCAGGCCAGGCCAGGGCCAGGCCAGGCCAGGCCAGGCCAGGGCGGCAGGGCCAGGCCAGGGCCAGGCACAGGCCAGGGCCAGGGCTCAGGCCAGGCCAGGCCAGGCTCAGGCCAGGCCAGGCCAGGCCAGGCCAGGCCAGGGCCAGGCCAGGGCCAGGCTCAGGCCAGGCCAGGCCAGGCCAGGCCAGGCCAGGCCAGGCCAGGCCAGGCCAGGGCTCAGGCCAGGCCAGGCCAGGGCCAGAGGCCAGGCCAGGCCAGGCCAGGCCAGGCCAGGCCAGGCCAGGCCAGGCCAGGCCAGGCCAGGGGCCAGGGGCCAGGCCAGGGCCAGGGCCAGGCCAGGGCCAGGCCAGGCCAGGCCAGGCCAGGGCCAGGCCAGGCCAGGCCGTAGGCCAGGCCAGGCCAGGCCAGGCCAGGGCCAGGCCAGGCCAGGCCAGGGCCAGGCCAGGCCAGGGCCAGGCCAGGCCAGGCCAGGCCAGGCCAGGGCCAGGCCAGGGCCAGGTAGGCCAGGCCAGGGCCAGGGCCAGGCCAGGGCCAGGGCCAGGCCAGGGGCCAGGCCAGGCCAGGCCAGGGCCAGGGCCAGGCCAGGGCCAGGGCCAGGCCAGGCCAGGGCCAGGCCAGGCTAGGGCCAGGCCAGGCCAGGCCAGGCCAGGGCCAGGCCAGGGCCAGGCCAGGCTAGGCCAGGCCAGGGCCAGGCCAGGCCAGGCCAGGGCCAGGCCAGGCCAGGCTAGGCCAGGGGCCAGGCCAGGCCAGGCCAGGCCAGGGCCAGGCCAGGCCAGGGCCAGGCTAGGCCAGGCCAGGTCCAGGCCAGGGCCAGGGCCAGGGCCAGGGCTCAGGGCCAGGGCCAGGCCAGGGCCAGGCTAGGCCAGGCCAGGGCCAGGCCAGGCCAGGGCCAGGCCAGGCCAGGGCCAGGCCAGGCCAGGCCAGGCCAGGCTCAGGCCAGGCCAGGCCAGGCCAGGCCAGGCCAGGCCAGGCCAGGCCAGGGCCAGGCCAGGCCAGGGCCAGGCCAGGCCAGGGCCAGGCCAGGCCAGGCCAGGCCAGTGGCCAGGCCAGGCCAGGCCAGGGCCAGGCCAGGCCAGGCCAGGGGCCAGGGCCAGGCCGTGGCCAGGCCAGGGCCAGGCCAGGCCAGGCCAGGCCAGGGCCAGGCTAGGCCAGGGCCAGGGCCTAGGCCAGGCCAGGCCAGGCCAGGCCAGGCCAGGCCAGGGCCAGGCCAGGCCAGGGCCATGGGCCAGGGCCAGGCCAGGCCAGGGCCAGGCCAGGCCAGGCCAGGCCAGGCCAGGGCCAGGCCAGGCCAGGCTAGGCTAGGCCAGGCCAGGCTAGGCCAGGGCCAGGCCAGGCTAGGCCAGGCCAGGCTAGGGCCAGGCTAGGCTAGGCTAGGCTAGGCTAGG
>NW_026266949.1:0-15917 GCF_025860055.1 Xyrauchen texanus
TCCTGTAGTGCCCCTAGTGGCGTATGTCGGTCATTCTTGGTTTGTGGATTCCTGTTGGCCTGTACTATTAATTGTACCAAATTAGAACATTTTTGACCAGAAAATGGGAATTTTGGCATGAGCCATTCTTTGCACAGTACTTCAGAGTGATGTCATCTTTAAGCATGTTAGGTTTGAAAAACCATCAGTCAAAATTACATTTGATTTATTGACCGCGTATATATTGTTAAAATTTGGACATTTACATAAACACGCCCCTTTCAGCCATTTTGTATCAGTATTCATTTTTTCCTAAATAGCGTTTTCAAGGATGTCCATTCTACACATGTGTACCAAATTTCAAGTCAATTGGAGCTACGGTTCAGGAGAAGAAGAGTTTTGTAGGTTTTAGCAAATTTTCAGCGTCATGGGAAAATCCATCATGGCGGAAGTTATGGGTTCTTGAGGCTTTTTGTTCCCCATGAGGAATGAGGCATGTACACCAAATTTCAGAAGATTTGGACAAATGGCGTGAAATTGTATCACTTTGAATTTTGTTTTTTGGGCGTGGCCTGTAAGCGCCACCTATGGGCGAATGTGGGCCATTCTTGGTTTAGGGGTACCCGTTGGCATGGAGTATCAATGTGCCAATTTAGAAAATTTTTGACCAGTGACTTTTTGAGCTATTGGGGCTCAAGGAGAAGAATAATAATAATAATAATAAATATAGCTGCAAGCAGCAATCGCAGATTCCTCCTCAAAATGGCAAATCATTTCAAATTGATCAGTAGAGGGTTGGGGTTAAACCCTCTCAATGGATGAATCCAAAAAACATGTATTTCTGTCTGAATCCTAAGCGAAACATTTTCAGTCTACAGGAAAATCCATCATACCTTATGGATCCTTGAAGCGTTTTGTTCCCAATGAGAAATGAGGCATGTACACCAAGATTCAAAAGAATTGGTTAAATAGGCGTGGAAATGGTATCACTTTGAAAATATTTTTTTGGGAAGTGGCCTGTAAGCGCCTCCTATGGGCAAATGTGGGTCATTCTTGGTTTGTGGGTTCCTGTTGGCCTGTAGTATCAATGTACATAATTAGAAAATATTTGACCAGAAAATGGGACTTTTGGGAATTACCTGTAAGCGCCCCTAGGGGTGAATGTTGGCCATTCTTGGTTTGAGGGTTCCTGTTGACCTGTAGTATCAATGTACCAAATTAGAACATTTTTGACCATAAAATGGGAATTTAAGTGGCCTCTAGTGCCCCCTAAGGCGAATGTTAGCCATTCTTTGTTTGTGGGTTCCTGTTGGCCAGTAGTATCAATGTACCATATTAGAAAATTTTTGACCAGAAAGCGAAATTTTGGGAGTGGCCTGTAAGCGCCCCTAATGGCGAATGTGGGCCATACTTGGTTTGTGGGTTCCTGTTGGCCTGTAGTATCAATGTACCAAATTATAACTTTTTGACCAGAAAATGGGAATTTAGACGGCCTCTAAGCGCCACCTAGTGGTGAATGTCGGTCATTCTTGGTTTGTGGATTCCTTTTGGCCTGTACTATTAATGTACCAAATTAGAACATTTTTGACCAGAAAATGGGAATTTCGGCATGGCCTGTAGTGCCCCCTAAGGGCGAATGTTAGCCATTCTTGGTTTGAGGGTTCCTGTTGACCTGCAGTATCAATGTACCAAATTAGAGCGTTTTTGACCAGAAAGCGAAATTTTGGAGTAGCCTGTAAGCGCCCCTAAGAGCGAATGTGGGCCACACTTGGTATGTGGGTTCCTGTTGGCCTGTAGTATCAAAGTACCAAATTAGAAAATTTTTGACCAGAAAATGGGAATTTTGGCTTGTCCTGTAGTGCCCCTAAGTGGCGAATGTCGGTCATTCTTGGTTTGTGGATTCCTGTTGGCCTGTACTATTCTTGTACCGAATTAGAACATTTTTGACCAGAAAATGGGAATTTTGGCTTGTCCTGTAGTGCCCCTAGTGGCGTATGTCGGTCATTCTTGGTTTGTGGATTCCTGTTGGCCTGTACTATTAATTTACCAAATTAGAACATTTTTGACCAGAAAATGGGAATTTTAGCATGGCCATTCTTTGCACAGTACTTCAGAGTGATGTCATCTTTAAGCATGTTAGGTTTGAAAAACCATCAGTCAAAATTACATTTGATTTATTGACTACGTATATATTGTTAAAATTTGGACATTTACATAAACACGCCCCTTTCAGCCATTTTGTATCGTATTCATTTTTTCCTAAGTAGCGTTTTCAAGGATGTCCATTCTACACATGTGTACCAAATTTCAAGTCAATTGGAGCTCACGGTTCAGGAGAAGAAGAGTTTTGTAGGTTTTAGCAAATTTTTCAGCGTCGCGGGAAAATCCATCATGGCGGAAGTTATGGGTTCTTGAGGCTTTTTGTTCCCCATGAGGAATGAGGCATGTACACCAAATTTCAGAAGATTTGGACAAATGGCGTGGAAATTGTATCACTTTGAATTTTGTTTTTTTGGGCGTGGCCTGTAAGCGCCACCTATGGGCGAATGTGGGCCATTCTTGGTTTGGGGGTACCCGTTGGCATGGAGTATCAATGTGCCAATTTAGAAAATTTTGACCAGTGACTTTTTGAGCTATTGGGGCTCAAGGAGAAGAATAATAATAATAATAATAAATATAGCTGCAAGCAGCAATGCAGATTCCTCCTCAAAATGGCAAATCATTTCAAATTGATCAGTAGAGGGTTGGGGTTAAACCCTCTCAATGGATGAATCAAAAAACATGTATTTCTGTCTGAATCCTAAGCGAAACATTTTCAGTCTACAGGAAAATCCATCATACCTTATGGATCCTTGAAGCGTTTTTGTTCCCAATGAGAAATGAGGCATGTACACCAAGATTCAAAAGAATTGGTTAAATGGCGTGGAAATGGTATCACTTTGAAAATATTTTTTGGGAGCGTGGCCTGTAAGCGCCTCCTATGGGCAAATGTGGGTCATTCTTGGTTTGTGGGTTCCTGTTGGCCTGTAGTATCAATGTACATAATTAGAAAATATTTGACCAGAAAATGGGACTTTTAGGAATTACCTGTAAGCCCCCTAGGGGTGAATGTTGGCCATTCTTGGTTTGAGGGTTCCTGTTGACCTGTAGTATCAATGTACCAAATTAGAACATTTTTGACCATAAAATGGGAATTTCGAGTGGCCTCTAGTGCCCCCTAAGGGCGAATGTTAGCCATTCTTTGTTTGTGGGTTCCTGTTGGCCAGTAGTATCAATGTACCATATTAGAAAATTTTTGACCAGAAAGCGAAATTTTGGGAGTGGCCTGTAAGCCCCCTAATGGCCGAATGTGGGCCATACTTGGTTTGTGGGTTCCTGTTGGCCTGTAGTATCAATGTACCAAATTATAACTTTTTGACCAGAAAATGGGAATTTAAGCGGCCTCTAAGCGCCACCTAGTGGTGAATGTCGGTCATTCTTGGTTTGTGGATTCCTTTTGGCCTGTACTATTAATGTACCAAATTAGAACATTTTTGACCAGAAAATGGGAATTTCGGCATGGCCTGTAGTGCCCCTAAGGGCGAATGTTAGCCATTCTTGGTTTGAGGGTTCCTGTTGACCTGCAGTATCAATGTACCAAATTAGAGCGTTTTTGACCAGAAAGCGAAATTTTGGAGTAGCCTGTAAGCCCCCTAAGAGGCGAATGTAGGCCACACTTGGTATGTGGGTTCCTGTTGGCCTGTAGTATCAAAGTACCAAATTAGAAAATTTTTGACCAGAAAATGGGAATTTTGGCTTGTCCTGTAGTGCCCCCTAGTGGCGAATGTCGGTCATTCTTGGTTTGTGGATTCCTGTTGGCCTGTACTATTCTTGTGCGAATTAGAACATTTTTGACCAGAAAATGGGAATTTTGGCTTGTCCTGTAGTGCCCCTAGTGGCGTATGTCGGTCATTCTTGGTTTGTGGATTCCTGTTGGCCTGTACTATTAATTTACCAAATTAGAACATTTTTGACCAGAAAATGGGAATTTTAGCATGGCCATTCTTTGCACAGTACTTCAGAGTGATGTCATCTTTAAGCATGTTAGGTTTGAAAAACCATCAGTCAAAATTACATTTGATTTATTGACACGTATATATTGTTAAAATTTGGACATTTACATAAACACGCCCCTTTCAGCCATTTTGTATAGTATTCATTTTTCCTAAGTAGCGTTTTCAAGGATGTCCATTCTACACATGTGTACCAAATTTCAAGTCAATTGGAGCTCACGGTTCAGGAGAAGAAAGAGTTTTGTAGGTTTTAGCAAATTTTTCAGCGTCTGGGAAAATCCATCATGGCGGAAGTTATGGGTTCTTGAGGCTTTTTGTTCCCCATGAGGAATGAGGCATGTACACCAAATTTCAGAAGATTTGGACAAATGGCGTGAAATTGTATCACTTTGAATTTTGTTTTTTTGGGCGTGGCCTGTAAGCGCCACCTATGGGCAGAATGTGGGCCATTCTTGGTTTGGGGGTACCCGTTGGCATGGAGTATCAATGTGCCAATTTAGAAAATTTTTGACCAGTGACTTTTTGAGCTATTGGGGCTCAAGGAGAAGAATAATAATAATAATAATAATAATATAGCTGCAAGCAGCAATGCAGATTCCTCCTCAAAATGGCAAATCATTTCAAATTGATCAGTAGAGGGTTGGGGTTAAACCCTCTCAATGGATGAATCCAAAAAACATGTATTTCTGTCTGAATCCTAAGCGAAACATTTTCAGTCTACAGGAAAATCCATCATACCTTATGGATCCTTGAAGCGTTTTTGTTCCCAATGAGAAATGAGGCATGTACACCAAGATTCAAAAGAATTGGTTAAATGGCGTGGAAATGGTATCACTTTGAAAATATTTTTTGGAGGCGTGGCCTGTAAGCGCCTCCTATGGGCAAATAGTGGGTCATTCTTGGTTTGTGGGTTCCTGTTGGCCTGTAGTATCAATGTACATAATTAGAAAATATTTGACCAGAAAATGGGACTTTTAGGAATTACCTGTAGCGCCCCTAGGGGTGAATGTTAGCCATTCTTGGTTTGAGGGTTCCTGTTGACCTGTAGTATCAATGTACCAAATTAGAACATTTTTGACCATAAAATGGGAATTTAAGTGGCCTCTAGTGCCCCCTAAGGGCGAATGTTAGCCATTCTTTGTTTGTGGGTTCCTGTTGGCCAGTAGTATCAATGTACCATATTAGAAAATTTTTGACCAGAAAGCGAAATTTTGGGAGTGGCCTGTAAGCCCCCTAATGGCGAATGTGGGCCATACTTGGTTTGTGGGTTCCTGTTGGCCTGTAGTATCAATGTACCAAATTATAACTTTTTGACCAGAAAATGGGAATTTAGACGGCCTCTAAGCGCCACCTAGTGGTGAATGTCGGTCATTCTTGGTTTGTGGATTCCTTTTGGCCTGTACTATTAATGTACCAAATTAGAACATTTTTGACCAGAAAATGGGAATTTCGGCATGGCCTGTAGTGCCCCTAAGGGCGAATGTTAGCCATTCTTGGTTTGAGGGTTCCTGTTGACCTGCAGTATCAATGTACCAAATTAGAGCGTTTTTGACCAGAAAGCGAAATTTTGGAGTAGCCTGTAAGCCCCCTAAGAGCTGAATGTGGAGCCACACTTGGTATGTGGGTTCCTGTTGGCCTGTAGTATCAAAGTACCAAATTAGAAAATTTTTGACCAGAAAATGGGAATTTTGGCTTGTCCTGTAGTGCCCCTAGTGGCCGAATGTCGGTCATTCTTGGTTTGTGGATTCCTGTTGGCCTGTACTATTCTTGTACCGAATTAGAACATTTTTGACCAGAAAATGGGAATTTTGGCTTGTCCTGTAGTGCCCCTAGTGGCGTATGTCGGTCATTCTTGGTTTGTGGATTCCTGTTGGCCTGTACTATTAATTTACCAAATTAGAACATTTTTGACCAGAAAATGGGAATTTTAGCATGGCCATTCTTTGCACAGTACTTCAGAGTGATGTCATCTTTAAGCATGTTAGGTTTGAAAAACCATCAGTCAAAATTACATTTGATTTATTGACACGTATATATTGTTAAAATTTGGACATTTACATAAACACGCCCCTTTCAGCCATTTTGTATCAGTATTCATTTTTCCTAAGTAGCGTTTTCAAGGATGTCCATTCTACACATGTGTACCAAATTTCAAGTCAATTGGAGCTCACGGTTCAGGAGAAGAAGAGTTTTGTAGGTTTTATGCAAATTTTCAGCGTCATGGGAAAATCCATCATGGCGGAAGTTATGGGTTCTTGAGGCTTTTTGTTCCCCATGAGGAATGAGGCATGTACACCAAATTTCAGAAGATTTGGACAAATGGCGTGGAAATTGTATCACTTTGAATTTTGTTTTTTGGGCGTGGCCTGTAAGCGCCACCTATGGGCGAATGTGGGCCATTCTTGGTTTAGGGGTACCCGTTGGCATGGAGTATCAATGTGCCAATTTAGAAAATTTTTGACCAGTGACTTTTTGAGCTATTGGGGCTCAAGGAGAATAATAATAATAATAATAATAATAATAATAAATATAGCTGCAAGCAGCAATGCGGATTCCTCCTCAAAATGGCAAATCATTTAAAATTGATCAGTAGATGGTTGGGGTTAAACCCTCTCAATGGATGAATTCAAAAAACATGTACTTCTGTCTGAATCCTAAACGAAACATTTTCAGTGTACAGGAAAATCCATACGGACCTTATGGATCCTTGAGGCTTTTTGTTCCCAATGAGAAATGAGGCATGTACACCAAGTTTCAGAAGAATTGGTTAAATGGCGTGGAAATGGTATCACTTTGAAAATATTTTTTGGGGCGTGGCCTGTAGCGCCACCTATGGTCGAATGTGGGCCATTCTTGGTTTGTGGGTTCCTGTTGGCCTGTAGTATCAATGTACAAAATTAGAAAATATTTGACCAGAAAATGGGAATTTTGGAGTGGCCTGTAAGCGCCCCTAGGGGTGAATGTGGGCCATTCTTGGTTTGTGGGTTCCTGTTGGCCTGTAGTATCAATGTACCAAATTAGAACATTTTTGACCAGAAAACGGGAATTTTAGGCGTGGCCTTTAAGCCCCCTAGTGGCTGAATGTCGGCCATTCTTGGTTTGTGGGTTCCTGTTGGCCTGTAGTACCATTGTACCAAATTAGAACATTTTAGACCAGAAAATGGGAATTTCGGCATGGCCTGTAAGCCCCCTAGGGGCTGAATGTTAGCCATTCTTTGCACAGTACTTCAGAGTGATGTCATCTTGAAGCATGTTAGGTTTGAAAAACCATCAGTCAAAATTACATTTGATTTATTGACACGTATATATTGTTAAAATTTGGACATTTACATAAACACGCCCCTTTCAGCCATTTTGTATCGTATTCATTTTTCCTAAGTAACGTTTTCAAAGACTTCAATTCTACACATGTGTACCAAATTTCAAGTCAATTGGAGCTACGGTTCAGGAGAAGAAGAGTTTTGTAGGTTTTCAGCAAATTTTCAACGTACGGGAAAATCCATCATGGCGGAAGTTATGGGTTCTTGAGGCTTTTTGTTCCCCATGAGGAATGAGGCATGTACACCAAATTTCAGAAGATTTGGACAAATGGCGTGGAAATTGTATCACTTTGAATTTTGTTTTTTGGGCGTGGCCTGTAGCGCCACCTATGGGCGAATGTGGGCCATTCTTGGTTTGGGGGTACCGTTGGCATGGAGTATCAATGTGCCAATTTAGAAAATTTTTGACCAGTGACTTTTTGAGCTATTGGGGCTCAAGGAGAAGAATAATAATAATAATAATATATAATAATAATAATAATAATAAAACCATCAATTACAATAGATTCCCTCCTACGGAGGAATCTAATAATAATAAAACCATCAATTACAATAGATTCCTCCTACGGAGGAATCTAATAATAATAATAATAATAATAATAATAATAATAATAAAACCATCAATACAATAGATTCCTCACAGGAATCTAAATATACTGCAAGCAGCAATGCGATTCCTCCTCAAAATGGCAAATCATTTCAAATTGATCAGTAGAGGGTTGGGGTTAAACCCTCTCAATGGATGAATTCAAAAAACATGTATTTCTGTCTGAATCCTAAACGAAACATTTTCAGTGTACAGGAAAATCCATACATGACCTTATGGATCCTTGAGGCTTTTTGTTCCCAATGAGAAATGAGGCATGTACACCAAGATTCAAAAGAATTGGTTAAATGGCGTGGAAATGGTATCACTTTGAAAATATTTTTTGGGGCGTGGCCTGTAGCACCTCCTATGGGCAAATGTGGGTCATTCTTGGTTTGTGGGTTCCTGTTGGCCTGTAGTATCAATGTACATAATTAGAAAATATTTGACCAGAAAATGGGACTTTTGGAATGGCCTGTAAGCCCCCTAGGGGTGAATGTTGGCCATTCTTGGTTTGAGGGTTCCTGTTGGCCTGTAGTATCAATGTACCAAATTAGAAAATGTTTGACCAGAAACGAATTTGGGATGGCCTTAGCCTATGGCGAATGTAGCCATCTTGTAGGTTCCTGTTGGCCGTAGTATCAATGTCCAAATTAACTTTTGACCGAAATGAATTTGGGCTCTAGCTACCTAGTGGTGAATGTGGTCATTCTTGGTTGGGTTCCTGTTGGCCTGTAGTATCAATGTACCAAATTAGAACATTTTAGACCAGAAAATGGGAATTTCGGCATGGCCTGTAGTGCTCCCTAGGGGTGAATGTTGGCCATTCTTGGTTTGTGGGTTCCTGTTGACCTGTAGTATCAATGTACCAAATTAGAACATTTTTGACCAGAAAACGGGAATTTTGGAGTAGCCTGTAAGCTCCCTAAGTGGCTGAATGTGGGCCATTCTTGGTTTGTGGGTTCCTGTTGGCCTGTAGTACCATTGTACCAAATTAGAACATTTTAGACCAGAAAATGGGAATTTGGCTGTCATGTGCCTAGTAGCATGTCGTCACTGTAGGGGCTGAATTAATGTTAGGCCATTCTTTGCACAGTACTTCAGAGTGATGTCATCTTTAAGCATGTTAGGTTTGAAAAACCATCAGTCAAAATTACATTTGATTTATTGACACGTATATATTGTTAAAATTTGGACATTTACATAAACACGCCCCTTTCAGCCATTTTGTATCAGTATTCATTTTTCCTAAGTAACGTTTTCAAGGATGTCCATTCTACACATGTGTACCAAATTTCAAGTCAATTGGAGCTACGGTTCAGGAGAAGAAGAGTTTTGTAGGTTTTAGCAAATTTTCAACGTCACGGGAAAATCCATCATGGTGGAAGTTATGGGTTCTTGAGGCTTTTTTGTTCCCCATGAGGAATGAGGCATGTACACCAAATTTCAGAAGATTTGGACAAATGGCGTGGAAATTGTATCACTTTGAATTTTGTTTTTTGGGCGTGGCCTGTAGCGCCACCTATGGGCGAATGTGGGCCATTCTTGGTTTGGGGGTACCCGTTGGCATGGAGTATCAATGTGCCAATTTAGAAAACTTTTGACCAGTGACTTTTTGAGCTATTGGGGCTCAAGGAGAATAATAATAATAATAATAATAATAATAATAATAATAATAATAATAATAAAACCATCATCAATAGATTCCTCCCGAGAATCTAATAATAATAAAACGCTACAATAGATTCCTCAGGAGAATCTAATAATAAATATAGCTGCAGCAGATTCCTCCTCAAAATGGCAAATCATTTAAAATTGATCAGTAGATGGTTGGGGATAAACCCTCCCAATTAAGGAATTCAAAAAAACATGTCTTTGTCTGAATCCTAAACGAAACATTTTCAATGTACAGGAAAATCCATACCGGACCTTATGGATCCTTGAGGCTTTTTTGTTCCCAATGAGAAATGAGGCATGTACACCAAGTTTCAGAAGAATTGGACAAATGGCGTGGAAATGGTATCACTTTGAAAATATTTTTTTGGGGCGTGGCCTGTAGCACCACCTATGGTCGAATGTGGGCCATTCTTGGTTTGTGGGTTCCTGTTGGCCTGTAGTATCAATGTACAAAATTAGAAAATATTTGACCAGAAAATGGGAATTTTGGAGTGGCCTGTAAGCCCCCTAGGGGCGAATGTGGGCCATTCTTGGTTTGTGGGTTCCTTTTGGCCTGTAGAATCAATGTACCAAATTAGAAAATGTTTGACCAGAAAATGGGACTTTTGGGAATTACCTGTAGCGTCCCCTAATGGCGAATGTTGGCCATTCTTGGTTTGTGGGTTCCTGTTGGCCTGTAGTACCATTGTACCAAATTAGAACATTTTAGACCAGAAAATGGGAATTTCGGCATGGCCTGTAAGCCCCCTAGGGGTGAATGTTGGCCATTCTTGGTTTGTGGGTTCCTGTTGGCCTGTAGTATCAATGTACCAAATTAGAACATTTTTGACCAGAAAACGGGAATTTTGGCGTGGCCTTTAAGCCCCCTAGTGGCGAATGTCGGCCATTCTTGGTTTGTGGGTTCCTGTTGGCCTGTAGTACCATTGTACCAAATTAGAACATTTTAGACCAGAAAATGGGAATTTCGGCATGGCCTGTAAGCCCCCTAGGGCTGAATGTTGGCCATTCTTTGCGCAGTACTTCAGAGTGATGTCATCTTGAAGCATGTTAGGTTTGAAAAACCATCAGTCAAAATTACATTTGATTTATTGACACGTATATATTGTTAAAATTTGGACATTTACATAAACACGCCCCTTTCAGCCATTTTGTATCGTATTCATTTTTCCTAAGTAACGTTTTCAAAGACTGTCCATTCTACACATGTGTACCAAATTTCAAGTCAATTGGAGCTACGGTTCAGGAGAAGAAGAGTTTTGTAGGTTTTCAGCAAATTTTCAACGTACGGAAAAATCCATCATGGCGGAAGTTATGGGTTCTTGAGGCTTTTTGTTCCCCATGAGGAATGAGGCATGTACACCAAATTTCAGAAGATTTGGACAAATGGCGTGGAAATGGTATCACTTTGAAAATTTTGTTTTTTGGGCGTGGCCTGTAGCGCCACCTATGGGCGAATGTTGACCATTCTTGGTTTGGGGGTACCCGTTGGCATGGAGTATCAATGTGCCAATTTAGAAAATTTTTGACCAGTGACTTTTTGAGCTATTTGGGCTCAAGGAGAATAATAATAATAATAATAATAATAATAATAATAATAATAATAAAACCATCAAATACAATAGATTCCCTCCTTACGGAGGAATCTAATAATAATAATAATAAAACCATCAAATACAATAGATTCCCTCCTTACGGAGGAATCTAATAAAACCATCAAATACAATAGATTCCCTCCTTACGGAGGAATCTAATAAAACCGACAAATACAATAGATTCCCTCCTTACGGAGGAATCTAATAATAATAATAATAATAATAATAATAAAACTGACAAATACAATAGATTCCCTCCTTACGGAGGAATCTAATAAAACTGACAAATACAATAGATTCCCTCCTTACGGAGGACTCTAATAATAATAATAATAATAATAATAAAACTGACAAATACAATAGATTCCCTCCTTACGGAGGAATCTAATAATAATAAAACTGACAAATACAATAGATTCCCTCCTTATGGAGGAATCTAATAATAATAATAATACTGACAAATACAATAGATTCCCTCCTACGGAGGAATCTAATAATAATAATACTGTCAAATACAATAGATTCCCTCCTTACGGAGGAATCTAATAATAAAACTGTCAATTACAATAGATTCCCTCCTTACGGAGGAATCTAATAATAAATATAGCTGCAAGCAGCAATGCGATTCCTCCTCAAAATGGCAAATCATTTAAAATTGATCAGTAGAGGGTTTGGGTTAAACCCTCTCAATGGATGAATCCAAAAAACATGTATTTCTGTCTGAATCCTAAACCAAACATTTTCAGTGTACAGGAAAATCCATCATACCGGACCTTATGGATCATTGGGGCTTTTTTTCCCGATGAGAAATGAGGCATGTATACCAAGTTTCAGAAGATTTGGACAAATGGCGTGGAAATGGTATCGCTTTGAAAATATTGTTTTGGGGCGTGGCCTGTAGCGCCACCTATGGGTGAATGTGGGCAATTCTTGGTTTGTGGGTTCCTGTTGGCCTGTAGTATCAATGTACAAAATTAGAAAAATTTTGACCAGAAAATTTGACATTTGGGAATTGCCTGTAGTGCCCCCTAGGGGCAAATGTTGCCCATTCTTGGTTTGTGGGTTCCTGTTGGCCTGTAGTTTCAATGTACAAAATTTGAAAATATTTGACCAGAAAATGGGACATTTGGGAATTACCTGTAGCGCCCCCTAGTGGCGAATGTTGGCCATTCTTGGTTTGTGGGTTCCTGTTGGCCTGTAGTATCAGTGTACCAAATTAAAACATTTTTGACCAGAAAATAGGAATTTTGGCGTTTCCTGTAGCGCCCCTATGAGCGAATGTGGGTCATTCTTGGTTTGTGGGTTCCTGTTGGCTTGTAGTATCAATGTACCAAATTAGAACATTTTTGACCAGAAAATGGGAATTTTGGCGTGGCCTGTAGCGCCCCCTAGGGGCGAATGTTGGCCAATCTTAGTTTGTGGGTTCCTGTTGGCCTGTAGTATCAATGTACCAAATTAGCATTTACTAAGATTTTCACTTTGTTCTAAGACTTCATTTTATGCATTGTAAAAATAAGTGAATGTTAAAGGGATATTTGATCATTTCCTCACCCTCATGCAGTCCCAGATGTGTATGACTTTCTTCTGCAGAAATTGAATGAAGATGTTTAGACGAATATCTCATTTCTGTTGGTCCTTTCAATGTAAGTAAATGAGAAGTGGTGAGAAACAGATCAATAATTAAGTCAGTTTTTACTATAAATCTCTACTTTCACTTTCATAAGCGCTCTTCTCTCTTAAGAGTTCTTTTCTGTTTTTTTTTTTGTGTGATTTTTGTGTGAGGCATTTCACCCCTCCTGAGCAGGGAGGACAATTTATAGTAAAAAAAAAAAAAAAATTCTATATATACTACTGTAGAGAATGAACGGAAAATCATGAACTCATTAATTCTGAATGCAATGCACACATTTTTACTAAGGGTCCTAAAAACCCACACTCTGATCCTCCCCATCTAAATCACCGGGTAGCGCCAGCGAGTCTGGGAGTTAGAATGCTTTCTTGATGTTTTTACAACCCAAAGAGCCTCTCCAGAGACACTCGTGATATCGCCATCTACACACTGAAAATCTATACACACACACGTTCCTACCATTTAAAACCCAGAAATGGCTTATTTTTGAGGAAATATGTTTTATTCCCGTATGCTTGGGTATTTCTGCTGTTATATCAAACTAGTTAAGATTGTTTAGTTGTGTTGTTAAACTCTGAGGGCTTATATAGAGTCTAAGAGTATATATTCACTTTTAAGTGTACCAAATACAAGTTTCTTGGTATCAAATTAAACCTTACGACTCACCCTAGCTGAATATATATATAAGGTTACATTAAAATGTATTCTGCTATGTTTTACCATCTTTTGAGTGATTCAAACCACATCCGGTCCCTGTTGTAAATTAGGAAAATGACGAGCCTTGACAAGACAAAGGGAACCATCTCGCGCCAAAACTGAGGGGCCTCATTGGGTCATTCCTCCCAAAGGAGGTGTGACCTCCCTACCTTAAAAGTCAGAATCTGGTGTTGAATCGCTCTCTTGTCCTCTTGCTCTCTTGTCCTTACATCTCTCTCTTACACTTCTCTCTTGCTTTCTCTTCTGAACCTCTTCAAGTTTTCTTCAACTTCTCTTCAAACTCTCCTCAGACATGTCTTTTGTTTTATTTGGCGTTTATATCAGTCTTTTCCTTGTCTTCGGACAAAGCTCAAAACTCTACATTTTTGGAGCAGTCCGATATCCTCCGGGTGTAAGGACTCTCTCTCAGTTTCAACCGTTACTCCTAAGATGCTTTGAACTTCCCGCGAGCGATCCACGCTCGGAAGCACCAACAGAAATCCTCCAGCTCACTGGACGCTAACGAGGACATTCACGCACACACGCAGTCTTGTTCAGCGACACAAAGGTCCATTTTGCAAGTATTATTCCATCTAAATTCAAATGCGTTAAAGTGTGTAATTCCCTTGCTGGCTCTTAAGGTTTAACGGTTGTAACAAGTTTGTTATCCCTGTAATCTCTTTATTTTCCTTACTGTTTTACTTTGTTTGTTCTATGTTAAATGTTTGTTGTTAAATGTGTTCTACGTTTGTTAAGTTTGTGATATATCCTAGTTCCTTGTATTAAACCCAATTATACGCTTGATTGTCTGTGTTTGTTGGTCATAAAGCAAAGCCTCTTAATGTGCGATCTAAAGCTACGAGCTGATATTATCAAAGTAAGTTAACGTGCTTTGATTAAGTTAGCTTATACTAAGAATAAACCTTCTGGAGAATTGATCAAGAGTATCGAGCAAAGTGGTTTGCTGGACGAACTGGTTGGTTGCGGTACGGTTTAATTCCATTAAGGTGTTCTGAAAATTAATACAGCCTGTCTGTCTGCATATGATGTATACTCTTAATTAATTATAATTCGTTGTGTTTAATTATCTATATATATATCTGAATCAGACTTTTGGGCTATATAACCCCTGTTTTGGGGCAATTTAGAATGTATTGTTATCTAGTTCAAACCGTATGATTAATCATTGATTACAATCATTAATATTAATTGTACATTCCCCAAACCTGAACCAAGAAACCCTACACTACATATATGCAATATATACTATTGATCTTTTTCACACCCACACCTATAATATCACTTCTGAAAGTATGGATTAAACCACTGGAGTGTTATGGGTTAATTTTATGTTGCACTTATGTGATTTTTGTACCTTCTGAGTTCTGATCACCATTCAAGTGCATTGAAAGCACAAACAGGGCTGAGATATTCTTCTAAAAAGCTTAATTTGTGTTCAGCAAACGAAAGAAAGAAATACACATCTGGGATAGAAAGAGGGTGAGTAAATGATGACAGAAATATATTTTTGGGGTGAACTAATTTTATTTGAAAGACTATCTAGGCACATAATAACACTGCATAGCTGTGACTGTTTATAACTATTTCAAAATGTACAAGCTCACACTTTAAATGGTCAGTGCTTTGTTTTTTAAATCATTAAAATAGCAACAGATCCAGTGAAAAAATGGAGATTGAGTGATTGTTTTTACATGCCATTCAAAAACGTGGCATTTTACAACCTAAGAGAGAAATAAAAAAACTTAAAATAATACCATTTGTACTTTTCAATTACTTGGGATGTCAATGCTCAGGGCGATGGCTAAATTGTTACTGTCTCTTTAAGAGGCTTTTATCGCATGATACGATATTCAAGGCACAGTTCAGTTTAATCTTTTGAGAACTGAGAAGTATCATTATTTTCATTCTGTGCCGTGCTTGTTGCATCTGTATTCATTTCAGAGATTATGGGTGTGAGATGATAAAATACAGACTGCGTGAATGGTTGATTTGGTTCACTTAAATTTTGTGACGTGTTTCAGAAAAATAATCGCTAAGACAGAGACGGCGCACCCGGATTATTTTCTTTATTTTACAAAAGCACAAGGTTTTGTTGTTATTGTCAATGTACACAAATAAAAGTACACATTTCATAGTTCGATGTCTCGCATGTTTCTGTATGGGCAAAAATGAGAGAAAAATATAGCAGGACGTCACCTGGAATAATGCCAGAATTCAATATAATTATACAAGATTTCTTTCTCAACTGTTTGTTCACTTGCCATAACAGGCTCCTCAATATATCATGTATTTTTACACTTCGTTGTATGAAATTGTCCGTTCAGACGCAAGCAGCAGCGAAAGCGAAATCTCATCGGAGTGCGT
>NW_026266950.1:0-15828 GCF_025860055.1 Xyrauchen texanus
CCTGGCCTAGCCTGGCCTGGCCTAGCCTGGCCTAGCCTGGCCTGGCCTGGCCTGGCCTGGCCTGGCCCCTGGCCTGGCCTGGCCTGGCCTGGCCCTGGCCCTGGCCTGGCCTGGCCTGGCCTGGCCACTAGCCTGGCCTGGCCCTGGCCCTGGCCTAGCCTGGCCTGGCCTGGCCCTGGCCTGGCCTGGCCTGGCCCTGGCCCTGGCCTGGCCTGGCCCTGGCCTGGCCTGGCCCTGGCCTGGCCTGGCCTGGCCTGGCCCTGGCCTGGCCCTGGCCTGGCCCCTGGCCTGGCCTGGCCTGGCCTGGCCTGGCCTGGCCTGGCCACTAGCCTGGCCCTGGCCTGGCCTGGCCTGGCCTGGCCTGGCCTGGCCTGGCCCTGGCCTGGCCTGGCCTGGCCTGGCCCTGGCCCTGGCCTGGCCTGGCCCCTGGCCTGGCCCTGGCCTGGCCACTGGCCTGGCCCTGGCCTGGCCCTGGCCTGGCCTGGCCCTGGCCTGGCCCTGGCCTGGCCTGGCCTGGCCTGGCCTGGCCTGGCCTGGCCCTGGCCTGAGCCTGGCCTGGCCCTGGCCTGGCCTGGCCCTGGCCTGGCCTGGCCTGGCCTGGCCCTGGCCCTGGCCTGGCCTGGCCACTGGCCTGGCCCTGGCCTGGCCTGGCCCTGGCCTGGCCCTGGCCTGGCCTGGCCCTGGCCTGGCCTGGCCCTGGCCTGGCCTGGCCTGGCCCTGGCCTGGCCTGGCCTGGCCCTGGCCTGGCCTGGCCCTGGCCTGGCCCTGGCCTGGCCTGGCCTGGCCCTGGCCTGGCCCTGGCCTGGCCTGGCCCTGGCCTGGCCTAGCCTGGCCTGGCCTGGCCTGGCCTGGCCTGGCCCTGGCCTGGCCTGGCCTAGCCCCTGGCCCTGGCCTGGCCCTGGCCTGGCCTGGCCTGGCCACTAGCCTGGCCCCTGGCCTGGCCTGGCCTGGCCTGGCCCCTGGCCCTGGCCTGGCCTGGCCTAGCCTGGCCCCTGGCCTGGCCCTGGCCCTGGCCTAGCCCTGGCCTGGCCTGGCCTGGCCCTGGCCCTGGCCTGGCCTGGCCCTGGCCTGGCCCTGGCCTGGCCTGGCCTGGCCCTGGCCTGGCCCTGGCCTGGCCTGGCCTGGCCCCTGGCCTGGCCTGGCCCTGGCCCTGGCCCTGGCCTGGCCTGGCCCTGGCCCTGGCCTAGCCTGGCCCTGGCCTGGCCTGGCCCTGGCCTGGCCTGGCCTGGCCCTGGCCTGGCCCTGGCCTGGCCCTGGCCTGGCCTGGCCTGGCCTGGCCTGGCCCTGGCCTGGCCTGGCCTGAGCCCTGGCCTGGCCTGGCCTGGCAGCCTGGCCTGGCCTAGCCTGGCCTGGCCCTGGCCTGGCCTGGCCTGGCCTGGCCCTAGCCTGGCCTGGCCTGGCCTGGCCTGGCCTGGCCTGGCCTGGCCTAGCCTAGCCTGGCCCCTGGCCTGGCCCCTGGCCCTGGCCCTGGCCTGGCCTGGCCTGGCCTGGCCTGAGCCTGGCCCTGGCCTGGCCTGGCCTGGCCTGGCCCTGGCCTGGCCCTGGCCCTGGCCTGGCCTGGCCCTGGCCTGGCCTGGCCCTGGCCTGGCCTGGCCTGGCCTGGCCTGGCCTGGCCCTGGCCCTGGCCCTGGCCCTGGCCTGGCCTGGCCTGGCCTGGCCTGGCCTGGCCCTGGCCTGGCCCTGGCCTGGCCTGGCCTGGCCTGGCCTGGCCCTGGCCTGGCCTGGCCCTGGCCTGGCCTGGCCCTGGCCTGGCCCTGGCCTGGCCTGGCCTGGCCTGGCCCTGGCCTGGCCTGGCCTGGCCCTGGCCTGGCCTGGCCCTGGCCTGGCCTGGCCCTGGCCTGGCCTGGCCTGGCCCTGGCCTGGCCCTGGCCTGGCCTGGCCTGGCCTGGCCCTGGCCTGGCCCTGGCCCTGGCCTGGCCTGGCCCTGGCCCCTGGCCCTGGCCTGGCCTGGCCTGGCCCTGGCCTGGCCTGGCCTGGCCCTGGCCTGGCCTGGCCTGGCCTGGCCTGGCCCTGGCCCTGGCCTGGCCTGGCCTGGCCCTGGCCTGGCCCTGGCCTGGCCTGGCCTGGCCTGGCCTGGCCTGGCCCTGGCCTGGCCTGGCCCTGGCCTGGCCCTGGCCTGGCCTGGCCTGGCCTGGCCCTGGCCTGGCCTGGCCTGGCCTGGCCTGGCCCTGGCCTGGCCACTGGCCTGGCCTGGCCTGGCCTGAGCCTGGCCCTGGCCTGGCCCTGGCCCTGGCCTGGCCTGGCCCTGGCCTGGCCTGGCCTGGCCTGGCCCTGGCCTGGCCCTGGCCTGGCCCTGGCCTGGCCTGGCCTGGCCCTGAGCCTGGCCCTGGCCTGGCCTGGCCTGGCCTGGCCTGGCCTGGCCCCTGGCCCTGGCCTGGCCCTGGCCCTGGCCTGGCCTGGCCCTGGCCTGGCCTGGCCTGGCCCTGGCCTGGCCTGGCCCCTGGCCTGGCCTGGCCTGGCCTGGCCCTGGCCTGGCCTGGCCCTGGCCTGGCCTGGCCTGGCCCTGGCCTGGCCCTGGCCTGGCCTGGCCCTGGCCTGGCCTGGCCTGGCCCCTGGCCTGGCCCTGGCCTGGCCTGGCCTGGCCTGGCCTGGCCTGGCCTGGCCCTGGCCTGGCCTGGCCTGGCCTGGCCCTGGCCTGGCCTGGCCCTGGCCTGGCCTGGCCCTGGCCTGGCCTGGCCTGGCCCTGGCCTGGCCTGGCCTGGCCCTGGCCTGGCCTGGCCCTGGCCTGGCCTGGCCTGGCCTGGCCCTGGCCTGGCCTGGCCTGGCCCTGGCCTGGCCTGGCCTGGCCTGGCCTGGCCTGGCCCTGGCCTGGCCTGGCCCTGGCCTGGCCTGGCCTGGCCTGGCCTGGCCTGGCCCTGGCCTGGCCCTGGCCCTGGCCCTGGCCTGGCCTGGCCCTGGCCTGGCCTGGCCCTGGCCTGGCCTGGCCTGGCCTGGCCCTGGCCTGGCCCCTGGCCTGGCCTGGCCTGGCCCTGGCCCTGGCCTGGCCTGAGCCTGGCCTGGCCTGGCCTGGCCTGGCCTGGCCTGGCCTGGCCCTGGCCCTGGCCCTGGCCTGGCCTGGCCTGGCCCTGGCCTGGCCTGGCCCTGGCCTGGCCTGGCCCTGGCCTGGCCTGGCCCCTGGCCCCTGGCCCTGGCCCTGAGCCCTGGCCCTGGCCCTGGCCTGGCCTAGCCCTGGCCTGGCCCCTGGCCCCTGGCCTAGCCTGGCCCTGGCCTGGCCTGGCCCCTAGCCTGGCCTGGCCTGGCCTGGCCTAGCCCCTGGCCTAGCCCTAGCCCTAGCCTAGCCTAGCCCTGGCCCTAGCCTGGCCTGGCCCTAGCCCTTAGCACGCTAGCCCTTACCTAAACCTTACCAGCCTGTGCCTCATGCTTGCAAGTAGCTCGACTGTTTACAACTTCCTTCTAATAATCAGTCTACTTAAAATAATCATAATAAACCAAATACATGGGAAAATAGAAATATGGGTCATTTACACAGTGTTTTAGTTATAATGATCATAAACAAATATAGATAAGGGTGCATTTATGCAATCCAAATTTAAAAAAATATATATATATATATAATAATTTATCCTTTTAAATACATCACATAATATAACTATAATTTAAAATCAAATATATATAGTTATTTATCCTTTTAAATACATCACATCTATATAACTATAATTTAAAATCAAATATATATAAATAAAGTATTTCTATAATTTTTTGAAAAGACAGCTAATGTTCTGACTGGCTGGAAATAGTTTATTTTCAAACCAAAAATATGGAAAAGGCTCCAATTGGCTCATTCAAACTGAGTCTCACCTCCATCACTATGATTTACATTCAAATTTTTTAAAAAAGCCCCTCTGAAATTATTTTGAAAAGACAGCTACTTTTCTGATTGGCTGAGAGCTGTTTCTTTTTAAACCAAAAGTATGGGAGAAGCTCCTATTGACTCATTCAAATTGAGTCCCGCCCCCCACACTATAAAAAGGGACAACTGAGGATGCAGAAGCTCATTCACTGCTTCCAGCTCTTAATGAGAAAGCCTCTAACACTCTTTGCAATTTAAAAACTTTTTATTCTGATCCTCAACACAGTTTGATCTCTTTTAATTTCTTTATTTGACTATTGATTTATTCATTTTGGGATTCATTTCTTTACTTTAAATTTTTTTATTATTCTTTTTGGGATTTACATTTTTCAAAATTAGAACAAGCCTGCCTGAAGAAGGTTCTGAGAGAACCGAAATGTTGCAACAGCTTGTTCAGTTTACAATTTTTTCACATATAAAAAAAAACTTAAGGAAAGCTATTTTATTTTATTTGTTTACATTCAAAAAAATATTGACATATAAGCCACAAAATATTTAGTTTTACTTAAAATCCTTGCTTTTATTTTCACATTTAGAACAACAGTCTGTTCATATAAAAACATAAAATCATTTTTATTTGATTCACTCTATTTGACTTGCTTTGATTTATAACTCACAAAAAAAAAACTTTTTAGATTTACTTACCTGATTTCAATTTCTGAAAGAAAAATCCTTAGTTTTACATTTACAAATTTACAACAACATTTCCTAAAACTATGGTTTGGCCAGAAAGGGACGGTTGGCACACGTGGTCGCAGGCTTGCCAGGCATGGCACAGTCTGGCCTATGCCCCGTTCCTACCGCGACACTGAACGTCATGCACAGGGAGAAAGAGCGTTCACCTATGCGGATGCAGTCAAATATGGTGGCCATCAGGCCCAGCGTCATGCACAGGAAGAGAGAGTGCATGCACGTGCAGTAAAATATGGTGGCCACATGAGGGCAGCACAGACTCACCATAGTCAGTCTTATCAGTGGTCTGGCAGACCACAATTTTTTGAACCCCGTACATTGATGTTCCACCAAAAATCCTTTGCGAAGGAGCCACGGGGATGGGTGCAGAGCAGAACACAGAGGGTTCGTTCACACCTGCAAAATAAAAACACATATCAGAAACAAAAAATAAAGCCCAAGCATTCAGATGACCCTGACTTTGTAGCAAAAACCTGTACCTTATTTAAAATCATCAAATTGGTGCATCACAAAAATAACGTCAGTCAGGAACAGCCTCCTGCAATTGACAAAATTGAAAAACACCTGTCAGAGGTCATCAAACCAGCTTTGCCAAACCCCATAACACAAGCCCTCATTGAAGGCAATGCCAAAAACTGGGCCTATACCACTAAGCTGATTCTTAAAAACCATTATGAAGACGCATTGGTGGAAGAAATGGCTAAACTCCAGCACATTCCCTCCCAGGGCTGGGAGGAATGTTTCAATATGGCTATATTATGGGCTAAACGTGGTATCGGTAAAAGACTGAAAGACAAAACAATACACGAGGCTCACGGGTTGGTAGGGGAGAGATGGCACACCTCCGTCCCTGCCTTGGATTCTGGAGAAACGAGGGAGGAAGCGGAGACTCAAAATCTCTCTCCCGCTCCTCCTCTCCCAGAAAACACAATGACTAATAGAGTTATGGTGCAGGCTTTGGTGCACACCATGACGGACGCTACAATCTCTGTCTGAAACATCCACCCCTTAGTAACAAAACCGACCAAAACAGCATGCACGATGACAGACCCACCGAACGATTGGTCTCCTATTAGAAAGGAGGACTCGGACAGTCATTCAGAGATTACCATAAATCTCCCTGCCTCCCCAAAAGAACAACGCACTCCTCGCGTTCGTCCCAACCCTGTATCAGACAGGAACAAGACCTCATCCTTATCGAGGATCAAGGGAGTGCGAACGGGATAATCTCGGCTCACAAAGAGTCACCTTAAGCCCGAAAAAGTCACCAGCCTCAGGACAGCCACACAGGCTCATTTAAGTGTCGAACTCAACACACCTTCTGGAGCACGACGTGACTCCCAGGAGGACGGACCGAATAGACACCTAAACACGTCCAGAAAAAGGATAGAATGGAAGCGAGTGTCGCGAAAAAAATGGCTCGTTATCGGGGACTCCAATCTGTCCAAAATTCCACCTTTTAAGAATTCTGACCTCCAAATAGAAAGCTATCCAGGGGCCACGTTCAGACACATGGAGGCTGTGATCAATAAAACGCAGTCTCCACTGACGTGGAACACGTCATCTTATCATTAGGGATTAACAGCCGGGCGCAGAACGCCAAAGACACTGCCATCAAACAGATGCAGGCGGCTTTAAGAGCGGCAAAAGAAAAATTTCCACTGGCAGAAATTTGGGTTCCAGAGTTGAACTTTTCAGGAATGCTCCCAACAAAGGAGCAGACACAATTGACCATCCTGAACGCCTATATTTCTGCCAATTTAAAACACATTCCGGCCCTGTCCAGATCTGAATTTCACACTGAAAGTGACCATATACACTGGACGGTGGACACAGCCAGAAACATGCTCCAGCACTGGCTTCAACATTTAAAATAAATATCCCCACAAGCCTGTATGCGCAGGAGGGGCATCGAAATGTTGTAATCCTATCTAAAAAATTCCATATCACTCCCCCACAACTTTGCCTGCTCAACAGGGGTTTGACTTTTATTCCATCGGGTAGAACGAGCAGAAAATGCCTCGAAATGCAGACACGATACGACCTGCAACAATACCACAGGAGACTTAAATTGGCAGCCTATTTCCAAAATGAGACTGACTCAAATCCCCCTCCGTTCACACCCAAATCGGACTGGGTCCCACCCGCAGACAAACTACCCGCAGATCTCCGCACATTATTCGAAAAGGATCTGGAATATCTTAAAAACATTTTAGACCGTCCCAGGAAGAGCTTAACCTCACTCTGGAGGAAACGAACGCTCTAAAACAGTTAAAGGGCAATAAACAGATCGTCATTAAACCTGCAGACAAGGGCAGTGCGATAGTCATATGGGACCGAGAACAATATTTATGGGAGGGATATAGACAATTGAATGACCTAAAATATTACCAGAAATTGGATAGACCCATTTTTTTAGACACTGTACCTATGGTTAAAAATATAACCCAAACCCTATATCAGAAAAAACACATCAACGCAAAACAAAAGTCCTACCTATTGGGTAACGCTGAACCTAGAAGCAGGAGGTTCTACATGCTCTCCAAAATACACAAAGACCCGACCAAATGGAGCAAACCTCACGAAATTCCCCAGGAAGGCCTATAGTATCCGATTGCGGCAGTGAAACGTACTATACGGCAGAATTTTTAGATTTCTACTTAAACCCTCTTTCGACGGGCCACCCCAGCTATATAAAAGACACGTATGATTTTGTCCAGAAAGTCAAAAGACTAAAAATTCCCCAAAAGGCCATCCTGTTCACTATGGACGTGGATGGCCTTTACACAAACATCGACATCCAAGAGGGAATTCAGGCCATTAAAAATATTTTTCAAAAAACCCAGACACCTCCAGGCCCGACAAAGAACTCATCCAATTATTAGACATCAATTTAAATAGAAACGATTTTGAGTTCAATGGGGAATTTTTCCTGCAAGTTAAAGGCACGGCGATGGGCAAGAAGTTTGCCCTGGCCTACGCTTAACATATTTATGGCAGAATGGGAGGCTTCGGCCTTATCCCGATGCCAAAAACAGCCCCTTCACTATTTTAGGTACCTAGATGATATCTGGGGAGTATGGACTCACTCTGAAGACGAGTTCATGGAATTTGTGGCGACACTAAATAACCATAACCCATCTATTAAATTAAAATCCACCACCAGTCACCTATCGGTAGACTTTCTGGACACCACAACTTACAAGGGTCCAGATTTCATTTCGTCGCACAAATTGGACATTAAAGTCTTCTTCAAAGAAACCGACAGGCATGCCCTACTACATAAAAGCAGTTTTCACCCAAAACACACTTACTCAGGCCTCGTCAAGTCGCAACTCCTGAGGTTCCGTCGCGTTTGCACCCAGGAATGGGACTTCAGAGAAGCGACACGAATCCTCTTCAAAGCGCTCCGGCCCAGGGGATATAACAGGTCCTTCTTGAGAAAGGTTTTTAAATCATACTTGACAAGCAGGGCCCAGGCGGAGGGGACCGGCATCCCCTTTGTCCTGACTTACTCCTCGGCCGCTCTGAAACTGACCAAAGATGTAAAGTCCAACTTCCAGAACATATTGGGACAGACACAAATATTGAAGAACCACAGAGTTATAGCAGCATTTAGAAAAAACAAAAGTTTACAAGACTAATTAGAGCCAAACTCCATCCTCTTCACAACACGAAAGTGTAAGGCTGTCTATACAAGGATGACAGGAAGCCAGACTTCAAGATACGGTAAGCCTTTTTAATTTCCCCTGTTTGTGCCAACAGTATTCACAGTTTTTCACAATAATTTTCACAGTCTCTTTATGTTCGAACGCTGAGTTCGTAGTCCGTCTCTCACTCCCTCTGTTCTGTGGCTGCTGGCTTTTTAACCGCTCTCCTCGCTCTACTGCAATTAGAGACAGGTGTTAGACATAATTTAGCCCAGGTGTGAGCCTTTACCGCTTTTCTCTCCGGACGGGCGCTGACCACGCCCCGCTGCCACATACCCCCACCGCCCGACTCAGGCCGAGGCGTCATCCGGCCTGCTTACCACTCCCCCATTTCTGGAGAGGAAGTCGGCGGCAGCCATCTGCACCCCGGTCTGTGGACCACCTTGAACTTAAAAGGCTGGAGGGCTAGATACCAACGGGTGATCCGGGCGTTAGTATCTTTCATCGCGGTGGAGCCACTGCAGTGGGGCATGGTCCGAGCAGAGGGTGAAGGCCCGCCCCAGCAGGTAGTACCGGAGGGTGAGGACCGCCCTCTTGATGGCCAGACACTCCTTCTCCACGGTGCTGTACTTAGTCTCCCTAAGGAGAGCTTCCGGCTGATGTACAGCACCGGGCTCCTCTCCCTCCACCAGCTGCGAGAGTACGGCCCCCAGCCCTCTGTCTGAAGCGTCCGTCTGTAATAAAAGGGGAGAGAGAAGTCAGGTGCATGCAAAGCGGCCCCCACAAAGTGCAGCTTTAATCTGCGTAACGCCTGTTGGCACTGCTCTGACCATTGGACCGGATCTGGAGCCCCCTTTTAGTGAGGTCAGTCAGCGGGCTGGTGGCGTCCGAATAATTAGGCACAAATCTTCTGTAATAGCCAGCCAGCCCCAGGAACTGCTTCACCCCTTTTTGGTCTTAGGTCTAGGGCAAGTCGCAATCGCCGCGGTCTTGTCAATTTGGGGACGCACCTGGCCATGACCCAAGTGGAACCCCAGATACCGTACCTCCACACGCCCAACCGCGCACTTCTTGGGGTTTGCTGCGAGCCCGCCCGCCGCAGCGATCTCAGGACGGCCCTCAGATGTTGCATGTGCCGCTGCCAATCATTGCTATAAATGATAATGTCATCTAAATAGGCAGCGGCGTACGCGGTGTGCGGTCTGAGGATCCGATCCATGAGTCGCTGAAGCGTGGCTGGTGCCCCAAACAAACCGAAAGGAAGCGTCACAAATTGGTGTAATCCAAACGGCGTGGTGAAGGCGGTTTTCTCACGGGACATTGGTGTCAAGGGGATCTGCCAATAAACCTTTGTTAAATCCAAGGTCGAATAAAATCGAGCAGTACCTAACCGATCGAGCAGTTCATCAACACGGGGCATTGGAGTGCGCGTCAAATTTAGACACCGCGTTGACTTTTCTGTAATCCACACAGAATCGAACAGACCCATCACTCTTGGGGACAAGAACAACCGGGCTGGACCAATCACTGTGGGATTCCTCTATTACGCCCATATCCAGCATGGCCTTTAATTCTTCCCGGACTATTTTCTTTCTATGTTCGGGTAGGCGATAGAGGCGACAACGCACCACCGCGCCCGGCTCGGTCTCGATGTGGTGCTGTATGAGGTTTGTGCGGCCCGGTAGATGGGAGAATACATCTGCAAATTCCCTTTGTAATTCGAAACCTCTGTGAGCTGCCGCGGTGAGAGTTGGTCCCCACAAGTAACCGAGTGTCGAGATTGTAATTTTTATTTATCTCCGGTCCGAGCTCCGCCCTCTCGGAACTACCGTGGCTAACGTCACAGAGGCCGCCTCCTCCCTCCACAATTTCAGGAGGTTGAGGTGATAAATTTGACGCGCGCCCCTCTATCGGTACGTTTAACCTCATAATCGAGATCCCCAGTCGTCGTGTGACCTCAAAGGGTCCTTGCCACCTGGCGAGTAATTTAGAGCTTGATGTTGGGAGTAATACGAGTACCTTATCTCCCGGTGCAAATTCCTTAGCCGAGCACCCCTGTCATACAGCCGGCGTTGGCGTTCTTGAGCTTGGAGCAAATTTTCCTGTGTTAGCCGCCCCAGTGTGTGGAGTTTTGCTCTAAGATCAAGAACGAAATGAATTTCATTTTTACTATTAGAAGGTCCCTCCTCCCATGCTTCGCGGATGACGTCAAGGACACCGCGAGGCGTCGCCCGTACAGCAGCTCAAGCGGGGAGAACCCGGTGGAGGCTTGCGGGACCTCTCGTACTGCAAATAACTGGGGGTCTAGCCACTTATCCCAATTCCTAAGCGTCATCGTGTATGCGAATTTACTGAATCATGTTCTTGAGCGTTTTATTAAATCGTTCCACTAGGCCATCTGTCTGAGGATGGTAAGCGCTAGTGCTGAATCGATTTGATGCCCAAGAGCTCGTAAAGTTCAGCGCAGTGTCCGTGACATAAAAGTCGTGCCTTGATCGGTGAGGATTTCCTTGGGAATCCCCACCGGGAGATTATCTTGAAGAGTGCCCTGCAACACTACGTGCGGAGATGTTGCTCAGAGGCACTGCTTCCGGATATCGCGTCACGTAATCCACTAGGACTAACACGAGCGATGTCCGCGTGCTGACCGTTCTAATGGCCCGACGAGGTCCATTCCAATTCTTTCGAAGGGGACCTCGATTAGCGGTAGAGGGCGCAATGGCGCTTTTGGGGTGGCGGTGGGTTTACCAACTGACATTCACGGCACGCCGCACACCACCTGCGGACGTCACCGCCAATGCCCGGCCAATAGAAGCGGGCTATTAGGCGGAGAAGTGTTTTCCGTTCCCCTAGATGACCGGCCATGGGATTATGGTGAGCCGCCTGGAAAACCATTTCCGGCGGCTCCGTGGAATCAATAATTGGGTTACTTCCTCCTTTGTTTGGGCGTCCTGCGTCACCCTGTATAACCGATCTTTAATAAGTGAAAAATACGGGTATGAAACGGCGACACCCGGCCGGAGATGTTGACCATCGATTACTCTCACTTGGTCAAAGGCGTGCTTAAGGGTTTCATCCCGCGACTGCTCCAAGGGAAGTCCCCTCCGAGAATTCCCGAGAGGAGGAGCGTCCACCTCGCCCCTTCCCACGTCACTCGGAGCAGCAGAGGACGGCCCTGGCTCCGCCTCCCCCGCCAAAGCATCGCACATCACACACCCCTTTACTTTCACGCAGGACCCATCCGCACAAACTCCCTCCAATAATTTTCTAAAATTCGGCCAATCAGTCCCCAAAATTAGCGGATGGGTGAGGCGGGAACTAACCGCTGCCTCTACACTATGTCTTTCTCCCGAATTTGATCGCCAGCGTCACCACGGGATATTTGTGGACATCCCGTGCACACACCTTACCCTCACCAGTTTAGCTGAGCCCAAAGCCCCGGGTTGAACCAAGCGTTGGTGGATGGTGGTCTGGTTACAGCCGGTATCCAACAAAGCTTGGCATGTACCCCTGGGTTCTTACCGAATCGATGCGCTCCAGCCCGATCGGGGGCAGCCTGCGGAACATCGGAGACCCGCACCACTGCCCCCATTTCCATCAGCGGACACTGATCCCGGAAGTGGTCCGGGTCTCCGCACCTCCAGCAGACCGGCCCAGGCTGCGGCCGCACCCGTGCTGGCGGGTGCCCCCACCTGAGGAGGAGAGTGGCTGAAGGATGGGGAAGGGCTTGGCGGGTGTTCCCAAGGCCGGGGAGCTGGGCGCGCAAGCGCTCAGCGCCTGCGGGGGCAGGAACGGACCCTGGGGAGAGAGCAGAGCGAGAGGGAAGAGGAGAAAAAAACAGGGGAAGACACAGGGGAAGGGGAGACAGACAGAGAGGGCTCATCCGCCCTGGGAATCGCCGCCATGTGGTCCTCCGCGAGTTGGACGGCTTCCTCCAGCGACGCCGGGCGGTGGCACTGGACCCACTCGGCCGTCTTCGGGGCAGACGCTGAACAAACTGCTCCAGTACCACCTGGTCGATTAGTTCCTCGGCGCCGCGGTCCGCGCGAGCAGCCACCTCCGACAGGCATCACGGAGCCGCTGAGCGAGCGCAAGCGGGCGGTCGGACTTATCGAGCTTCAGGGCCTGGAAGAGCTGGCGACTTTCCTCCGGGCTCCGACCAACCCGTTGCAGGATGGCTTTCCTCAGGTCGTGGTAGGCCAGGAGGCTTGTTGCCGGCAGTTGTTGGGCCGCGAGTTGTGCTTCCCGGACAGAAGAGGGACTAGACGGGCTGCCCACTGGTCTTGGGGCCACCCCAAATTTCCGCCCGTGCGTTCGAATAGGTCGACAAATGCTTCTGGGTCATCTGCCGGCCCCATCTTCTGCAACGCGGGTGGGGGCAACGTGGCGCAGGTGTCCGGGGTCGCGGCTGCGGCTGGAGCGGCCTCCTGGCTGAGGAGGCTCCGGATGGCGAGCCGGTCCTCTGCTTGAGCCCGCATGATCTCAAAGAAGCGACGATCCTGGTCTTGCCGGAGCTCAAGCAGGGATTGTTGGTGGCTCTGATGGAGTGTAGCGAGGGACTGGAGGACTTCCGCCAGCTGGGAGGACTCTACGGGGCGATTCTGTTCCATCCTTTGGAGGACCGGTGTTCCTAATAATTGTTCCCGGGTTTCAGCACCAGTGTAAGGCTGTCTATACAAGGATGACAGGAAGCCAGACTTCAAGATACGGTAAGCCTTTTTAATTTCCCCTGTTTGTGCCAACAGTATTCACAGTTTTTCACAATAATTTTCACAGTCTCTTTATGTTCGAACGCTGAGTTCGTAGTCCGTCTCTCACTCCCTCTGTTCTGTGGCTGCTGGCTTTTTAACCGCTCTCCTCGCTCTACTGCAATTAGAGACAGGTGTTAGACATAATTTAGCCCAGGTGTGAGCGCCCTTACCGCTTTTCTCTCCCGGACGGGCGCTTGACCACGCCCCCGCTGCCACAGAAACCAAAACATCAAGGACAATATTTGGAACAAAAAGGATTCGTACAAAACAAGTTTACAAAAGAGGTTTTCAGTACTTGCCAATCAGGAACGGTACACTGTAAAAACTGCATTTACCTCATCACCTGCAAACAATGTGGAGCTCAATATGTGGGAGAGACGGGCAACACCATTCTGGTCAGAATGACACAACATAAATACAACATTCTGAGAGGAAGAGAAAATAACACTTACCTGGTCCAACATTTCCTTAAACACGGATGGGAATCCTTCCGGGTCATGGTCCTACAGGCCAACCCGCAGTGGTCCGTGCCCCAGAGAAAAAGAGCAGAGAGAATTTGGATCAATAAATTAGGCACTATATATCCCCAAGGCCTGAATGAGAAGTGAATCCAGTCGAGGGAGCGACATTGATGGCCTGTGCACACTGGTTAGCGCCTACCCTCCTTAACTAACACTTCCTAACCCCTTAACCTAACCCCCAAACCTAACCCCCAAACCTAAACCTAACCACTTAGCCCTGACCCCACACCTAACCACTAAACCCTGCCCCCATACTTAACCCTGCCCCCATACCTAACCCTAACCACTTAACCCTGTCCCCGCACCTAACCTTAAATCAAACCACCTAGCTCCACCCCTAAAATTAACCCCACATCTAGGGGTTAGCTGTATCCCCGCTCCTAAACCGGGTTAACTAACCCTGCCTCTAATCTGGTTAGAGACTGACCTGCCTTTTTTCTTCAAAAAAATTTTTTGGGGTGTGACAACCCCTTCCTTTCCGGGAGGGGGGCTTGGGAGGGCTTCCCCAGGTGGAGACAGGTGGGTCCCCAGTGGATAGCAGGGGTCAGACCAAAAAAGGGGACATAATATTTTTTTTCCCCCTTTTTCTTATAGTCCTTGAGTAGGGATAGGGAGATGATGTGGAGGTAGTTGAGTATTGGGAACATCCTCCACGTTGATGGTTAGAAGTGTTTTTTGGAAACTAGGATGGAGGATTGTGGGTAGCATGTAGTCACCACGGTGGTATGGTTTAGGTTCTCAATGGATGGTTGGATGAACCGTTGGTTTAGTCAGAAGTTTCTGCAGCCTCCGGTTGTCTTGGTAAGGATGATGTCTGTTTGGCTTGTGTAAACTTTTAGGGGGTTATCTAAAAAAATCCCTTAAAACCCTAAAATACTTAGTCGGTTAGGTAAAGATTTATTCGAGCAAAAGCATTAAAAGTTAAGGGACATTTTTACATAATTCTAATCCTTTATAAAATTGAATTACAATGGATTTATCAAGTTAAAGGAAGGGAGGGGAATACAAGATACATGGCATTCCATGGAAACATTATCAAATGTCAAAACCACCAAGAACTGGACAAAGAACTGTAACAATCAGAGGGGTAGATAAACACTGGGCCAAAATACAATTCGGGACAAATCAAATAGGAACTAAAAAAGGAATCATAGACAAATTAACAAACCAAAAACAAAACACTGCAATAAACAAAATTTGGAAAAGGGCAACCAGAAACTGGCCCAATAAACTTGGCAACAAAGGAAAGCAAAAAAAGGCATAAAAACAGGGGAGGTGGAAAAAAACCAAAAGAGCACAATCAAGGTTTTATACTTTGTCTAGCTATAGATGCACCTGAAGTCACATTGTTGCTGTTGCCCAATAAAGCGGTCATTTATTTGTATAGCACTTCACAATTTCAAAGCAGCTTTAAAGAAATTAATAATTTAATTAACTAACTGAAAAGTTATTAAACCCTTGAAAATGAAGCCATTAATAGATTTTTATAAAAGTTAACTTAAGTCTTGTTATCAATTAGAATATTACTCTGAATTAACATCCAAATTCTCCAACTTGTACCAAACAAACTGTTACACCTCATTGTGAAAGGGGGAAAAAAGCGAACTTGATATTTAATAAAAACAAAATGGTAAACCTTAAGTGCATGCCCCTAGAGAAAGCGGTGTTCTCAGTGGAAAAAAAACATTCCAATATAGGGAACACCATAAAAATCGCACGAGAGCCAAACAAACCAGAAAATACATTTCTGTACATCTGTAATAAGAAATCTAGTAGAATAAAACCGAACATTAGATATTGGGCTGGGAACAAATAGTCAAACCCTGGGGTTTTACCAACAACACTTATAAAACATTTGATTTAGATCACAAGTAAATATTAAGATAAAAGCATTCTATCTTAAAATATTAGAAAAATCAACATTATGTTCAAGGTGCTCATTGTTGTCGAATAATGGAAGGACATCACAGTGAGTGTGTTTGAATGAGTTGAACGGGGTTTAGGCACAAGATCTGCACAAACTTTGTGGTCACAAGCTGCTAACGAAACTGGGAGACAACATTAACAGGTTAACTGCATTGATGAGAAGTGAAAATAAAAGGGAAAGTGCAAATAGGTGTAATTACATTTTTTCATAGTAAAAAAAGGATGAAAAAATAAATAAAAATAAAAAAAACAGAAGTAGGAGCGCATTGATTATTCATGGATATGTGCACCTATCCCCAACTATACACAACAGCATCTTCATCTGGATGTCATGAGCAGAAAACCACAGCAGTTTACGTTTCGTCACAATACTCGTACAAATGTTGTTTTAACAATTCTTGCAGCCTAAACTTTCAGAACAAATATTTGGGACACCT